>NC_045788.1:10378514-10678514 GCF_009873245.2 Balaenoptera musculus | reverse complement strand
ATTATGATTACAAAATAAACTGTAACGTTGTAATTCTTGACAATGGAAACACAAGAGTGAAACAAATTACAGAACGTTACTTCCTAATTTCTCATCATAGTAAATCAGAAAACAACCAAAACCTGAAACATAAACATCCATGAACATCAAAGTACACGGCTCTAAGGAACGATCAACTTCCTTATATTCTTCACTTTTCATTTTAGAGAAATATTTTAGGAACTATTTGTTCCTTGCCATGGATACCAAAGTAGTTTTTATAATATGAAATTACAGTAATTTACTTTATTGTGTGTTCCTATTGGAGCATACCATGACTTTTGTATAATGCAAGAGCTAAATGGAGATTATTATTTCACATTGCTTAATTTTCTTAAGATTACACTAAAGTTAACCTAATTACTATTGTAACATGTCATTGGTAACTAACATGAAGGGTAAGAACAGTCTACCCTAAACTTTTCAGTAACAATTTTCATTACTAATTGCAAACAAATTAGCCTAATTTTGTTGTCTACTTTCCCCTTCATGTATTTATTTCTCTTCTTTAGGGAATTATCAGGTTAAACACCTAGTTTCAATTCTAATTTATAACTTATTAAAAATCCATTCAATACAATTATAAGGCTATTTTGAAATCGGGGTATGTAAATTAGTGTATAACTTGGGCCTCAACAACCATGGCATTCAAATCAAATTTAAGCAGAACCTGTGAAGCACCACTACAGAACCTCAAGAGTGTACATATACTGTCTGAAGACTACTGTTCTGGGTGATAATTATTTTTCCCCCAGTTTTATTATATAATTGACATATAACATTATATTAGTTTAAGATGTAGAACAAAATGATCTGACATATAATATAGAAATGATTACTACAATAAGTTAACATCCATCACCTCACATAGTTAAAATTTTTTTCTTGTGATGAGAACTTTTAAGCTTGCATCCCCAGAACTATCTTATAACTAGAAGTTTGTACCATTTGACCACCTTTACTCATTTCCTCCACCCCCCATTTGTCTACCTCTGGCAACAACCAATCTATTCTCTGTTTCTATCAATTTGGTTTTTGTAGATTCCACATTTAAGTGAAATCATGAATTATTTGTCTTTCTCTGACTTATTTCATTTAGCATAATGCCCTAAAGGTCCATCCATATTGCTGCAAATGGCAGGATTTGCTTCTTTTTTTACAGCCAAATAATATTTCAATGTATGCATTTACCACATCACCTTTATTCATCCATTGACAGACATTTAGGTTGTTTCCATGTCTTGGCTATTGTGAATAATGTTGCGATGAACATGCCTGTATCTCTTTGAGATGGTAATTTTGTTTCCTTTGGATATACACACAGAAGTGGGTTTGCTGGATCATATTGCAGTTCTATTTTTAATTTTTTGAGGAACCTCCGTACTGTTTTCCACGGTGGCTATACCAATTTATATTCCCACCAACAGGGGTTTTCCTTTTCTCCACATCCCTGCTAATACTTGTTAATGCTTGTTTTTTTTTTAAATGATAGCCATTCTAACAAGTATGAGGTGGTATCTCATTGTGGTTTTGCTTTGCACTTCCCTGATGATTAGTGATGTTGAGCACTTTTTCATGTACCTTTGGCCATATCTCTGTCTTCTTTGGAAAAATGTGTATTCAGTCCCTCTGGCTGACTTTTAACCAGATTGGTTTGTCTGTTTTTTGCTACTGAGTTCTATGAGTTCTTTATATATTTTGGATATCGATCCCTTATTAGATATATAATTTGCACATTACTTTCTCCTATTCTGTAGGTTGCCTTTTCATTTTGTTGGTTTCCTTTGCTATGCAGAAAGAAGCTTTGTAGTTTGATGTAGTCCCACTTGTTATATCTGATTTTGTTTCCTTTGTTTTTAGTGTCAAATCTAAAATATCATCACCAAGACTGATTCCAAGCTTACCCTGTAGGTTTTCTTCTATGAGTTTTATGATTTGGGGTCTTATGTTCAAGTCTTTAACCCATTTTGAGTTGATTTTTGTGTATGGTGTAAGATAGTTGCCCAGTTTTCCCACCACCATTTATTGAAGAGATGGTCCTTTCCCCATTGTCTATTCTTAGCTCCTTTGCCTTAATCGATCACAATATGCACAAGTTTATTTTGGGGCTCTCTTTTGTTCCACTGATCTCTGTGTCTGTTTTTATGCCAATACTATATACTGTTTTGATTATTACAGCTCTGAAATATAGTTTAAAAATCAGGAAGCTCCAGTTTTATTGTTCTTTCTCAAGACTGCTTTGGCTACTTGGGTCTTTGTGGTTCCATATATATTTTAGGATTGTTATATTCTACGTCTGTGAAAAATGCCACTGGAATTTTGATAGGGATTGCACTGAACCTGTAGATTGCTTTGGGTAGTATGGACATTTTAACAATATTAATTCTTCCAATCCTTGCATCCCTGTAATAAATTCCACTTGATCATGGTGTATGATCCTTTTAATGTATTGTTGAATTTGGTTTACTAATATTTTATTAAAGATTTTTGCATCTATGTTCATCTGGGAAATTGGGGTGTAACTTCCTTTTTTTGTAGTGTCTTTTTCTGATTTTGGTATCAGGGTAATGCTGACCTCAAATGAGGTTGGAAACATTCCTTCCTCTTCAAATTTTGGAACAGTTTGAGAAAGATAGGTATTAACTCTTCTTTAAATGTTTGGTAGAATTCACCTGTGAAGCCATCTGGTCCTGGACATATTATTAAAGCAGAATATGCCTCAATTAAGAGGAAGCATTATTTTTCTCTTGAACCTCCTCAGTTCTTACCTCTAGTAAATTTCAGCTGAAAACTAGTGAGCTAGCATCCACAGAGGAACAGACATCTTCAAGGAAGTACGTCAGTGATAAAGTTATTCATAAAGAAACTAATATAAGAATATTAGCTTGGTCCATAAGTGACTGTAATTCTATAAGATCATGCAATTTGTTATAAAAATCACATTTAAAAAACTTTATTAATTTATAATGGCAAAATTCTATTCAGGCTACTATTTAAGAGGATTTTCACTCAAAATTTCTCTCAGTGCTCCTTCTCCCAAATATCAAAGGAATGATACTATCTCTCCAATTGCATTATGCATATATCTGTGCAATCTGGCAACACAAGCACAATTCAAACATAGGCATCCTTTTTCAATAAATATCACTTACGATAATCTGGATACAACAAAAATATTTCTAAGCTCTCTTTGATTGCCTGTTTTAGGACTGCAAGAAGTCTGACCACCATAGGTGCTATTCTATAGGACACAGTTTTACCATTACTTCATATTGTAAGGTCTTGAACAGGTTAGAAGAAATTTAAAAATAAAGTACAATTTCCTAAAATATATTTTACAGGCCCTCAAAAAGAATTAGACACAAGCTATTTAAAGACATATATCTTGCTGGTATCATTTTCAAAATATATCTACAATCACATCTTTTCTAATCCCCTCCAATGCTGTACTAGCTCCAAGCTACTATCACCTCCTCGTTGGAGAACTATTATCATTTCCCAGCAACTCTGTGGTCAATGAGGCCTTATATGACTACTCCATATAATACCCAACTTATATAATGCTCATCCCACTCCATTACAGCTGTCCCTCAGCATTCGCAGGGGATTGGTTCCAGGACCCACTGTGGGTATCAAAATCTACAGATGCTCAAAGCTCTTATATAAAATGGCATAGTATTTGCATATAACCTATGCATATTCTTCTGTATACTTTAAATTATCTCTAGATTACTTATAATACCTAATACAATGTAAATGCTATATAAATAGCTGTAAATACAATGTAATGCTATGTAAATAGTTGCCAGTGCATGGTAAATTCAAATTCTGCCTTCTGGACCATTCTGGAATTTTTTCCAAATATTTTTGATCTGTGGCTGTTTGAATCCATGGATTCAAAACCCATGAAAACAGAGGGCTGACTGTATTCTGATCTACTTTTTCATTTTTCCATAGCACTTATCTCCTTCTAACATACTGTAAAATTTACTTGTATTTGTAGCCTGTTTTTCTTTAGAGTATATGCTCCACAAGGCAGTGACTTGTTTTCCAATGTACTCTAAGCACCAAAACAGTACCTGGGACATGATATGAGATCATTACTTCTAGAATGAACAAATACGTTTCAGGTTGTTTAACAAATATGAAGAAATAGTCAATGAGGTTTAATAAATATTAAATATGACCAAAATGTGCATGATGTGCTCTTACACAGAGCTTACCATACCAGATAAAATAAGCAATTCAATGATTTCTGCATCTCCAAGATAGGCAGCAGCATGCAGTGGAGTTCTCTTTTCATTGTCCTGTGATAAGAAGGAAAGATGGAACATAAATTTTAATATAAAGTTAATTTTAATATACTTTAAATGAAGAAAAGCCATTATTAACTACAGCTCACTACTTCCACAACTCTAGTGTAGTCTGCAAGTCCCATTATCAGAGTATTCCTTTGCAAGGAGAAGAAAAGCCTAAAAAATATATTTTGGCCTTAAAAGAATGGTATAAAATGCAGCAAAGAATAAAAGAAAAATCTAAGATGACAAAGAAATAACTTAAGACTTTCTTTGAATAAAGATGCCTATGCTGCTTGTATACACAAGAAAATTTCCTTTACTTCATACTACTCTCCCACCCCCCCCAATATATTTCCACAATTTTACATAGTTTAGAATTGTTGATCTAACTAAGTAAAACAAACCCTAACAAACAAAAAAGTTTGCTTATCAAAATGTTTCCACAGGACTATAGTGGCAAAAATAGAAAATATCTCTGGGGATCTGAAATTACCCCTTAAAATAATCCTAAGCTTTTTCTTAAAGTTCCTGCCAATTTCATTTTTAGCTCTAAAATATATTCCTATCCTATGCATAGTCTTCTAAATCTTCCTCCAGGAAGAGAAGCTACATCTAAGTGCATGGCTGTGTGTACTTCCCCCCTCAAACAACAATGTCCTCCAGTTTGAGAAGCAAGACCTTAGAGTAATGTCACATTCAGGGATTCAATTCACATTACACTTCATCTAAAGTTACAACAGAGTGTTGCTGACTTGGCTGTATCTGAGAAAGCTATTCATTTAGAAATATTTAGTTTGAAATTTACATCCAATTTTTTAGATACTGGCTTTTGAGCCAGATTATTAGTTGTTTTCCATTATCCGTTTCCCCTTTGTCCATAGGAACAAAGTTTTACCTGGTTATTTACCCACCAGCAAGAGAATAGACTCCTAGCATGCCTTGAAGTTTTGTTACTTAGTGTGGACCAATGGTACGTGAGTGGAAGTAAAGGCACAACTTTCAGGTCATCTTCAACCTAAAAGACACCAATCCAGAGCTAGACTAAAACTTTCCCACTTCCCTCAGGCTAGAAGGCACATGTGCAACTGTACCGGCTTTGACCATGCAGAGGCAGGCCAATATCCTACAAGTCTGTTAAGCAAAACATACTGAATCATCTTGCAGAGCACACAGTTGCCCCACCAACACAGAGCTGGACCACTAACTTCTAGACTATTAAGAGAAATAAAATTCTTATTTAAATAGGTATTGTATTTTGGGGTCTCTTGTATTAAGATAACATTATAACTTTCAAGATTTAAAAAAATGAAAAATTTCACATCATAATAATTTTCCAGTTTGGCAACCAAAACCCCAATTATGCTAAGAAAAGATAGTTAGGCCAATGAGAATAAATTAGGAAAAAAACTGCTAGTCAAAAGAGGGGTTAAAAATATTCACAGGCAATTCTAAAAAGGTTTAGCTGTAGTATATAAAGGAATTAGAAAGATGTGTGTAACACAATTATAACTGGCTCTACATACGTTTCTTCATATAATTTTAATGTATTTGTGATACTGGTTTTGTTCTTAAAATAGTTGGTATAGTGGTTATTAATGTTTTTAATAAGCTAAGAGTTCCTGTCTCTCTAACCCCAATTAATTTCCACAAGACCACGTTTTTTATTCCAATACATACCACATCAAACAAATGGTTTGCATAGAAATTACTGAACAAACTGTCATTGAAACAGCTAACACAGAACCACTAAAATATCAGGCTTTATTCAAAGCTGAGTCCTAACTTAGTCAATTTAATAAAAAGATCCTTGGCTTAAGGCTTTTCAGTGTTAATCACTAACACATCAAACTTCCCTAGTGTTTAAATATGAACAGACCCACTCAAATTGAGGAACACATCTAGTCCACAGTATAAACCACATACACAGCACACACAGAAAGTGAGTCATTTATGTGTGAGAGATGTCTGGAATTCTATGACTCAATGCCTTAAATCCTATTTATGTATTATTTTATGACTCATGAACTTTCTTTTTTCTTTAATTTGATTTGGAGAGAGGAAAAACTAAGGAATAAATTGGTTAATTTTAAAAGAAAAAATTTTACCTATCATATTTTACTTTACTACAATTAAATATTGAAAATCATGCAATAAAACATTTAAGATTCCCTTTAACAAAATTTATTAGAATGAAAAAATGACTATTCCCTTATACACATTGAATTCCACTTAAAGGAATTTTCTTTTTTAAGATAAAGGTATTGCTACGTGTGTGCAAGCAAAACTTAGGTATATTTATTGATCATATAGGAAGCAAAATGCCGAAAACAATTTCAATGTCCATCAATAAGGAAGTGGTTATTTAAAATTATGAAACACAAGCAGCTCTTAACCAACCTTCATTTAACTGAATCACATGATTAATCAATATTTTCTGTTTCCTGAGTAAAACTAATGGTGACTTTGGCACACCATGTTTTGACTAATAGACCACCACAACCAAGACCCTGCATGCTCGCTCCTACCACTGGGTATGTTTACCAAGGGTAAGACGTGTTTGTTACCACAACTGCTTGTGCCAACTGCACCTGCAATCATTTATGTAATTTTTAAAAATATTATTTAAACTGATGAAATAGGAATGAAAAAAGAAAATTGTTTCTATGATCACTAGGTTGAATACTATATAAAGACTCAATAAAGGCAAGCTACGAAAAAAAGTACTGTTGAATTGGGTGTGGCCAAGACAATTGAAACACTAAGGCAAACAGTTAAGATATTGAGAAGTTTTTGCCCTCAGTTTGATTCTTAAGTATCTAAATTCTCACATCACTTAAAGAAACCCAAAATGGGAATTACAGATAACGCACTGTGGGTATGGTCTATGCAAGGAAGGTAACATTGAACTGTCAGTGGACTCCAAAAAGCCTTGGCCCAGTATTTCTTTTAATGTCTGGAAAATACACATTGTTGCAGCAAAATGCTTAAAGATCATTTAAAATGCTTCCTTCTGTCAGACTTCGATCAGCTTATCACTACCAGTTATGAACATTTTTCAGATGAGAGGTCTTTGAGTTGCACATCCACATAGTGAAATATGATGTAAGGGCTCTGAATCCAATTCCAAAGTTGGGGGGGTGGGGCGGGTTTCCCCACACATCCAAGCAATGCTCCAACACCAGCTGGTCGTCCTACAACTCAACACAAATCTGACACCACCTACCAGGGGACAGCATCAGGTGCCACAAGTTAAGGGTTCAGTCCTACAAGACGGGGGCCCCACCCCACCTCAGAGGTAAACAGCAAGTCCAGGTTGTTACTGGTCCTCTGACTGACTGGCTACAAATCCAGGTTCCCCGGACCGCCTCCTTGGGTTTGATTAATTTGCTAGAGTGGCTCACAGGACCCAGGAAAGCAGTTTACTCACTAGATTACCAGTTTATTACAGAGGATATTGGAGGATATGAATCAACAGTCAGATGAAGAGAAACACAGGGCGGGATCCCAAACAAAGGAGCTTCCATCCTCACAGAGTGTGGGACCTGACACGGTGGAACGTGTAAGCATTTCTGGGTCACCAACCCGGAAGCTCCCCTGAAACCCCCTCCTTTGGGTTTTTATGAGGTCCCACTACACAGGTATGTTTGATTAAATCACTGACCTCTGGCAACTGAACTCAATCTCTAGCCCTTCTTCTCTCCGCAGAGATCAGGGGGTGGGACTAAAAGTTCTAACCCTCTAATCACGTGGTTGACTCCAAAGGCAAGGGCTCCCACCCTTAGGGGCTTTCCGAAAGTCATCTCATCACCATAAAAAAAGGCACCGTTGCTCTCCTCACAGGAAATGTCAAGGGTTTTTCTATGCTAGAAACAAAGACCAAATATATATATATATATTTCCTATTATAAATCATAATAATGGGTGGGCCAAAAAGTGCCTTTTTTAAGTGGTTTTTTAAGTAAAAATAAAAGACACTTTTTCATTTTCACCAAGAACTTTATTGAACAATGATTCACCCTTCTCTTCAACTACCTTCTGCCATTTTTCAGGCAACTTTGTAATTCCATCTTCCCAAAACTTTTTATATTTTTGACCAAAGAACTGTTCCAGGTGCCTTTTACAGTCTTCCAGGGAATTGAAATTTTTTCCATTAAGAGAATTTGGTAAACACCGAAATAAATGGAAATCGGAAGGTGCAATGTCTGGTGAATACGGTGGATGAATCAGAACTTCCCAGCCAAGCTGTAACAGTTTTTGCCTGGTCATCAAAGAAACGTGCGGTCTTGCGGTATCCTGATGGAAGATTATGCGTTTTCTGTTGACTAATTCTGGATGCTTTTTGTCAAGTGCTGCTTTCAGCTGGTCTAATTGGGAGCAGTGCTTGTTGGAATTAATCGTTTAGTTTTCCGGAAGGAGCTCATAATAGAGGACTCCCTTCCAATCCCACCCTATACACATCACCTTCTTTGGATGAAGACCGGCCTTTGGTGTGGTTGGTGGTGGTTCATTTCACTTGCCCCACAATCTCTTCCGTTCCACATTGTTGTACGGTACCCGCTTTTCATCGGCCATCACAGTTTGTTTTAAAAATGGAATGTTTTCATTACGTTTCAGTAGAGAATCGCATACGGAAATATGGTCAAGAAGGTTTTTTTCACCTAACTTAAGTGGAACCCAAGCATCAAAGCGATTCACACAACGAAGCTGGTGCAAATGATGATTTCAACGCTTGGTTTGGATATTCTGAGTATGTTGGCTATCTCCCACGTGGTATAATGTTGATTGTTCTCAATTATTGTTTCGATTTGATCGCTATCAACTTCATCTGGTCTACCCGACCATGGAGCATCATGCAGCGAGAAATCTCCAGCACGAAACTTTGCAAACCACTTTTGACACATTCTATCAGTCACAGCACCTTCTCCATACCCTGCACAAATCTCTTCATGCATTTCAGTTGCGGTTTTACATTTCTTGAAATTATAAAGTGTAATATGCTGAAAATGTTGCTTTCTTTCTTCCATCTTCAATATTAAAATGGCTACACAAAAATTCATCAATTTTGCTAAGCCTTTTTTTGAATGCACGCTGATATGACAGCTGTCACATACAATCTAACGAAACTGTTTTGAATGAAGTTAAAGGCAACTAAGTGCTACTAGAGCCATCTTACGGAAAAAACCAAACGAACCTTTTGGCCAACCCAATATCGCACTATGCTTTCAATTTAAAATAACAAGCAGACCCCCATGTTCCTTATCAATGGAACATCTCTAAAGCACACTGTTAAATGAAAAACGCAGCCTCGAAACAATTATATGCTAAAGGTTCTACACACTCCTAGGATTGAATATGCATAAAACATCTTCAGAAGGACACTCAAGGATATCTTGTATACTCAAGATACAGTGATTGCCTCTGGGTAAAGAACGCTGACACTAGAGTCTGAAGCGTGAGAGAGTTATTCTTCACCATTTGTGGCCTTTGGTACCGTATGGAGTTATTACCATGTACATGTTTCAAAAAGTAAAATAAAAAAATTAAAAATAACATTTCAATCAGCTGAAAAGCATTTCAGTAATTTCCCATACCAGGCATTTCACAAGTCCAGGTGCCCATTAAAAAAAGAAAATGTTTCTTAGATATTAAGTCGGTTTGTAAAGAAACCATACCTCCATGTTGTATTCTAAAACAATCCCAACTAGAATTATGAAATACACACAACAGACTCAAACAAAAAATTTAACTCATTTGATCACACAGCTTTTGATTATATCCACTGAAATAAATATTTTTCTTACAGTTCTTATGTGGTGCTCTGAAAAGATATTTTGTGCATATGATTAGGACTACAAAAAATTATTCACCCTCCCCAAATAAAAGCAAACTGAAAAATAGCTTTAGTGCTTATAAGTGATTATCCTGAAAGATGGGAAAAGGACACATATTAAAGGAGACCAGTGACTGCTAACCACTTTGGGGTTGGGCCACAGGCTAATGGTAGACTGGTGCATTACACACAAGTGATTGGAACATGAGGGAGTTCGTTTGTGGTGATGCAATAGCTCTGCATCTTGAACATGTTGGCGGTTATACAAATCTACACATATGACAAAATGTCAAAGAATTACACACAAAGATATTACCATCACTCCTCTCCTCCTCCCCCATATGAGTGCATGCAAAAACTGGTGAAACCCAAGAAAGGAATGTGGTCTAATTAGTTGTACTATGCCAGTATCAACTTCCTGTTTTTGATAATGCACTGTAAGATGTCATCATAGGAGGAATCTGGTTGATAGAAACACAAGACCCTCTCTGTACCATTTCTGTAATTCTGGAGTGTCTATAATTTCTTCAAAATAAAGTTTTTAAAAAGTGTTCAGAAACATCCTGAATTATACTTTAGTTTTTATGTTGTACTACGGCAAACTCCAGAAACAGTCAGCAAAACACAGGCAAGCAAGGTTAGACAACCTAGGGAATGAGTCTGTGAGAAAGAAGGGAATCTATGGTATATCCCAAGCACAGCCCAGGAAAAGCGTTATTAGATCTAACAGGAAGTGCCTTACGTCAAACCTGGGAACTCAAACTGCACTTACACATTCTCAACATTTTCTGTGGAAGCTTTAACTTAAAGCAGATTTTAGGATCAGGTTGGAATAAGAGGAAGCCTATAAGGTAGGAAAACAGAGAAGTGAAAAGTTAGAAATGATAAACTGAAAGAGAGACAGAACATCTGTACAAGAAGAAATGCTTAGAGAGTCTAAGAATTCATCTATGTATATGGATTCAACTACAGCCTTCACAACAATGACTCAATTCCGCAATTCTGCCCTACTCCAGGTACTGAAGCATTCGTGTATATTAGCTGTAACCAGGAAGAATAGTAACACCAACATCACAGAGCTTGCTTTATGCTACGACTACTCCAAGCACTTTACCTCACAAGGTTAAGGAAGTGAATACATATAAGGAAATCAAGTCACAGAAAAGTTTAAGGAATTTACTCAAGATCATGTGGAATTGGCAGAATCAGGATGGAAGCACAGGCAGTTGAGCTCCAGGTGTGTGATGTTAACTTATTATACAGACTATTTACAAGGTTCCACTATCTATTTAACCACTGTCTGCTTAAAACTAATCACTCTCCCTCAAAACATTCTGTGGCCTGACTTCACTTATTCTTATCAATTTCTTATCAATTTTCTAAGTAGGTTTTTTTCTTTTCTCTATTTTTCCCATTTACTTTCCCATAATGGTCACTCTCTTTTCTGTCCCATCATTTTTACTTTTTCTTTTATTTCTACTGCTATCAGACTGAAACTTCCCTGTTGAGTATCTGGGTATCATCTTCCAATGCTCAGCTTCTGGTCCATAGAACTCAGCTGAACTTAGCTAGGATTTATCAGATCCACTCTTGTCTTGACCCCTTCATCAAGTAAGTTATGATGGCTGGTTGTCCTCAACACCCTGCACTCAGAGAAGCCCCACGGTGAACCTTGGCCTTGGGGATATAGTTCTGTAGGGTGCTGGTGGATGTCTGAGATGCTTCAAATAAGAGAACCCTAGCTTACTTTGGCATGGAAGTGACACTCTGTACACTTACAGCTATCTGGAAAAATCCTTAGATTGTGCTTTTAGTTTTTATTTTTAAATTCACTACTATTGGGACTTCCCTGGTGGTTCAGTGGCTAAGACTCTGAGCTCCCAATGCAGGGGGCCCGGGTTCGATCCCTGGTCAGGGAACTAGATCCCACGTGCCGCAACTAAAGATCCCCCACGCCACAACGAAGATCCTATGTGCTGCAACTAAGACCCGGTGCATCCAAATAAAAAAAAAAAAAAAATTCACTACTATCCTCCAAACTTATCCTCTCATCCTCAAATCACAGAGATCCAACTGGTTTATGTGCTAGCAGATCAAACTTGAAGGCAATTTCACATTCGTTAAATCAAAAGCTCAATCACTTTTAGTGGCTGACATCATCACCAATCAACTCCACTCTCCCTCGTTAACCTGATGTTCAAAAGTACTAACCTATAGCTGAAACCAGTTAATCTCTACTAATAGAATGAATAATAGCACATTTTCATCTTTCACCTTTCTTCCCTTTACCCAGAATGCCTTTCCCCTTCCCAAATCCCTTCTACTCTTCATGGTCCAGCTCAAATTTCATCTCCGTCACAAAGTCTTCGGGAGCATGTCAGTACACTGGGGTCTCTCTATCCTGTGCTTCTATTACAACATTAACATTTGTACCATACAGGTGGCATTCTTGTTATTGCTCAACTTTGGCCTTATGTCATGGTTTCATAATTAGGTAATAAGTATCTGGAGGAAGCAAAGTGTCAATTTTATACCCACATAGCACCTGGCTTAAAGTTACATACCACACAGGCACTACAGAGGTTTAAACAAATTTAAATGTTAATGAAGAAAACCCTCCATGAATCAATAATATTCTAATATACTGTATAGCTTGTAGAAGACTCCTATATTGATTTTGGGGTCCAAGAACACAGTACATTCTAGAATAGCCTCTGACAGACAACTACCCAAATCTCTGGGTACAGACAACTATACATAAATGAATTAAAAACCAGTTGTAAAATGTTTGCTATGATTCTTTCCCAAGGAATACTTTGAGAACCTCTGTGGAACCTTAAAGTTCCAGATTATAACATGAAAAATCATCTGCATTTAGCAGAGGAATGTAACTTTAAGTAAAAAGTATTTCGGGGACTTCTCTGGTGGTCCAGTGGTAAAGAATCCACCTTCCAATGCAGGGGATGCGGGTTCAATCCCTGGTCGGGGAACTAAGATCCCACATGCCACGGGGCAACTAAAGCCCGCGCTCCACAACCACTGAGCTTGTGTGCCTCAACCAGAGAGCCGGCGTGCCACAAACTACAGAGCCCATGCACCACAACTACACAAGGGAAAACCCACATGCCACAACTAGAGAGAAGCCTGTGCCACAACAAAGAGTCTGTGCCCAGTGAAGGATCCCGCATGCCGCAACTAAGACCCCACATAGCCAAAAATAAAATAAATAAAATAATAAATAAAAAATTTTAAAGTATTTTGACTAGTAAACAGTCTCTGTTTCTCTCACTGTCCTTAAGAGTTACTACTTATTGAACACATACCTTAGATGGCATTACTGGGTGCAAGCAAAAGAAATCTAAATTGAACCAATTTAGGTAAAATGGACTTATCAGAAGGACACCAGAATACCTCATGGAATTGAGCACCAACAACTACAACTTAGGTCAGGAAGGCATGTGGCAAGGCCACAAGAGCACGTGAAACATTCAGGACTCTGTCTACTTCTCAGTTTCTTCAGCATCAGCTGCTTTTCTTTGCCTTTGCCAGCAACACTTTTCCTCACATTAGGAAACAAAGCATTAGAGATCCCAGGATTTACTTTTAAAACTTCAGCAGACCAAAGAGAATTCTTTTCATTCTAAACCTCAGAACAGTATTCTGATCGACTCAACTTTGCTTAGTTGCTCACCTGTGTACAAATCAAGTGAGAACAGCTGAAGAAGTCAGGTTTTATTAACACAGCAGTTCCTACAGTAACCATGTGGAATGAGGAGTTTCTCAGAAAAGGAGTGCAACCCACAGATCTTTATTTTGCGGTAGGCACTGCATAAAGCACTTGACACATCTGTTTTACTTTGCAAAATTACTGTACGGTTGAGCATGCATTATTCTTAATAGATGAGGAAATTGCTTTCAAACTCAGGTTCTTCACCAAAACGCTATACTGACAATTGACCAATTAAAAGTATTTATCAAAGCTTGGCCAGTTGTGGCTTCTCCTGGGAATCTTGAAAAAAAGCAAAACTGCAGCAAGTACACTGCTTAGCTATTTGGGCTAGAGGCTGAGCTTCCCCACACTTAAGGATACTCAAATCTAGCTTATTCCTTCCACGCACAGAACAGAACTATCATTAGCCTATAAACGATGCCCCTCTATATTCCCTTTCTGTATTCACACAGGAAGCAAAAGGAATGGCTGAGGAATAATTGGGTAATAAGCATGCTCTCTCTCCTTCCACTGCTTTAGAAAAGCTGCACTAGCCAGAGATCCAGGATTGTATATACAGTTGAGCCTTGAACAACACGGGTTTGAACTGCGTGGGTCCATGTATATGTCGATTTTTTTCAATAAATATATTGGGAAAAATTTTGGAAAACTGTGACAATTTGAAAAACTAGCAGATGAACCATGTAGTCTACATATACTGAAAAAACTAAGAAAAAGTTAGGTATGTCATGAATGCATAAAATATATGTACATACTAGTCTATCCTTACTCAGACACATAAGGTGAGTGATATTTAATATAAATGATGTTAGTTTTTTACTGTTTTATAACTTTGCTTTCAAAGAATTAAATTACCATACAGTATCCCCTCCCTCTCCCCTCCCACCCCGCCTTGTAATTGGAGAAATTGCGTTATCAGCCTATCAACACAGGTAAATGGTTTTTATAATGATTCATTCATTAGTGTACAAGCTAAGCTACCGGGAAACAACTGATTACACCAGGCTACCATAAAGCACCCATATTGTTGCTGCTTCAGTATCAATGCATGAATTGTTATACCTGTAAATAAGTATGAATTTCTTTTTCATATTATCTTTTCTTTTTTGATGTCTAGTATTAGTAATACATATAACATCTAGTGTTTTGTATCATTATAAGACAATACTGATGTAGGTAGTAAGAGAGATGATTCATCTTATAAACAGATGATGTAAACTTACAATACTGATAAATACAGTAAAGTACTGTAAATGTATTTTCTCTTCCTATGATTTTCTTTTCTTTTTTTAAATAAATTTATTTATTTATTTATTTTTGGTTGTGTTGGGTCTTCGTTGCTGCACACAGGCTTTCTCTAGTTGCAGTGAGCGGGGGCTACTCTTCGTTGCAGTGCGCGGGCTTCTCATTGCACTGGCTTCTTTTCTTGCAGAGCACGGGCTCTAGGCCCGCGGACTTCAGTAGTTGTGGCACGCAGGATCAGTAGTTGTGGCTCGCGGGCTCTAGAACACAGGCTCAGTAGTTGTGGCACACCGGCTTAGTTGCTCTACAGCATGTGGGATCATCCTGGACCAGGGATCGAACCCATGGCCCCTGCACTGGCAGGCAGATTCTTAACCACTGTGCCACCAGGGAAGTCCCCCTATGATTTTCTTAATAACATTCCTTTTTTCTAGTTTACTATAATACAGTATATAATAAAAATAACATATATTATCTGTGTTAATCGACTGTTCTTATTATCAGTAAGGGTTCTGGTCAACAGCAGGCTATCAGTATTAAGTTTTAGGTGAGTCAAAAATTATACATGGATTTTCAGCTGCATGGGTTGGGTGGGGTGTTGGTGCCCCTTATCCCCACATTGTTCAAGGGTGAACTGTATTTAAGTACCAGAGACAGTGCATAGGTATAAATGTCTACACTCTAAAAACTTCTAAAAACACTTAAGAAAATGTATACCCAGCAATTCACTAATTAGTATACAACAATAGTCAGCTATATTCAAAATAATATAATGACCTAATTGTGCTGGTTAAACTAAAAAGCCAAAACAAAAACATTTCATCTCAAATAATACACCTTACACATGGCAAGGGATGCTTTACAAATCCTAATCTTCAGTACAACAAATGCAATCCAAACTTTAAAAAGTTCAGAGCAATAAAATGAATGCTCAATAAATATTTGCTGGCTTGAATTTATCAAACTCATAGGCAAAACTTGTAAGACAGATAAAAATTAAAGAGTAGCACAAATCAAAACCTAAAGGAACTTGACATGTTTAGCTTTTGACAGTAACAATCACTCTGGACGACAGTAGACAAGAAGATTTTACATGACCTCTCAATCATCCTTGTAAAAGGACACAGTCATGAATATACTGTAGGGAAGTTGGGGAAGGGGGAAAGGAAGGTAGAGAAGAGGGAGAAATTTTATTCCCTTAGTTCAATATGATATTAATGAGATGTTAAAAGCAGCACCATCTTTTAGGACAAACAATGTTTACAGTTAGTTCTTTAACTGTATCCTATGTTATTTTTCAAGTACAGAAAAACACCAATTAAAAATGGCTTTAAAATAAAGAAGATCTACTCTCAAAAAGGGTAGGGACAAAGCTGGTTGATCCAGCAGCTCAATGACATCATCCAGATGTCTCTCAGAAATGCTACCTTTCCACTGTGCCTCCAACTACAACTATATGTTATAACCAGCGTAAAGGCTCATCTCAAGCTAGTTCACCCCAAACAACATCTGGCAACAGGAGAGAAGCCATCTTTTCCTGTGTATCTATTTTAATTAATTAGTTAATTAATGAAATTTTAAAAGAGCAGCTTTAGGTTCACAGCAAAACTGAGGGTATAGAGACTTCCCATATACCTTCTACCCCCACACATGCACAGCCCCCAGCATTACCAACACTCCCCAACAGAGTGATACATTTGCTACACTAATGAACCTACATCAACGCATCATAATCACTCAAAGTCCAGAACCTTAGGGGTCACTCTTGGTGTTGTAAATTCTATGGGTTTGGACAAATGTTTAATGACATATATCCATCATTATGGTATCAGAGTATCTTCACTGCCGAAAAAATCCTATGTGCTCTGCCTATTCATTCCCACCCCCCACCAACCCCTATTTATTTATTTGCTTATTTATTTGCATATTCATTCATTCATGCGTTCATTTAGCTGCGGCACGTGGGATCTTAGTTCCCTGACCAGGGATCGAACACTCGCCCCCTGCAGTGGAAGCGTGGAGTCTTAACCACTGGACCACCAGGGAAGTCCCAACCCCTCATATTTATACTGTCTCCAAAGTTTTAACTTTTCCAGAATGTCATATAGTTGGAATCACACAGTATGTAGCCTTTTCAGATTGGCTTCTTCCACTACGTAGTATGCATTTAAGGTTTCTCCATGTCTTTTTTTTTTTTAGATCAGAATTTATTTATTTATTTATTCATTTGGCTGTGCCAGGTCTTAGTTGTGGCACGCAAGATCTTCACTGCACCATGCGGGATCTTTAGTTGCATCATGTAGAATCTTTAGTTGCGGCACGTGGGATCTTCTTTTTAGTTGCAGCGTACTGGATCTTTAGTTGCAGCACGCAGGATCTAGTTCTCTGACCAGGGATCGAACCCGGGCCCCCTGCACTGGGAGCACGGAGTCTTAACCACTGGACCACCAGGGAAGTCCCTCTCCATGTCTTTTCATGGCTTGATAGCTCATTTCTTTTTAGTGCTGTATAATATTCGATTATCTGGATGCACCACAGTTTATTTATCCATTCACCTACTGAAGGACTTCTTGGTTGCTTCCAAGTTTTAGAACTTAGGAATGAGGCAGCTATAAACATCCACGTGCAGGTATTTGTGTGGACATAAGTTTTCAACTCATTTGGGTAAATATGATGACTGGATCATATGCTAAGAGCATGCTTAGTTTTTTATGAAACTGCCAAACTGTTTTCTGAAGTGGCTGTACCACGCTGCATTCCAACCAACAATGAATAAGAGTTCCCACTGCTCCACATTCTCACCAGGAGGTTCTTTGGTCAATTCTTTTAGATTTTCTACCTAGATGATGACGACATCTTCCTTCTCAATCTGTATACCATTTATTTCCTTTCCCTGTATTTTTGCATTAGCTAGAACTTCCAGAATGATGCTGAGAAGCAGCTGTAAAAAAGAACACTCTTGTCTTATACCCAGTCTTAGTGGGAAAGCTTTGAGTTTCTCACCATTAAAATATAATGTTAGCTGTAGGTTTTTTGTAGATATTCTTTATCAAGTTGAGGTAGTTCCCCCTTTATTCCTAGTTTATGGAGAGAATTTATCATGAAGGGTGTTTGATTTTGCCAAATGCTTCTCCTGCATCTATTGATATGATCTTGTGGTTTCTTTTTTAGCTTGTTGATATGATAGATTACATGAACTGATTTTCAAAGGTTGAAGCAGCTTTGCATATCTGGCATAAATCCCAGCCGGCCATGGTGTATAGAATTCTTCTTACACATTGTTGGATTCGATATGCTAATACTTTGTTAGAAATATTTGCATCTATGTTCAAGAGAGATATTGGTCTGTAGTTTTCTTTTCTTGTAATGTCTTTGTCTGGTTTTCCTGTTAGGGTAATGCTGGCCTCAAAGAATGAGTTAGGAAGTATTCCCTCTGATTCTATCCTTTGAAACAGATTGTAGAGAATTGGTATAATTTCTTCCTTAAGTGTTTGGTAGAATTCACCAGTGAATCCATCTGGGCCTGGTGTTATTTCAGAAGGTTATTAATTATTGATTCAATTTCTTAATAGATATAGGCTTATTTGGATTGTCTATTTCTTTTGTGAGTCTTGGCCCAAAAACATTTTTTAAGGAACTGGTCTATTTCATGTAGGTTGTCAAATTTGTGGGCATAGAGTTATTCACACTATTCCTTTATTATACTTTTAATGTCTATAAGACCCATAGTGATATCCCCTCTTTCATTTCTCGTATTAGTAATTTATGCCTCCTCTCCTTTTTTCTTAGCTCGTAGAGGCTTATCAATTTTATCAATCTTCTCAAAGAACCAGCTTTTGGTTTCATTGAAAAGAAAATCAATAGAGAAAAATCAATTTAATTGATTTCTGCTCTGTTTCTTTTCCTCTGCTTATGTTGGATTTAACTTGCTCTTCTTTTTCTATATAGTTTCCTAAGGTGAAACTTAGATTATTAATCTTCTTTTCTAATATATACATTCAATGATATAAATTTCCAGCTAAAGCAATGCTTTCATTGTATCCTACAAATTTGATAAGTTGTGCTTTCATTTTCACTTAGTAAAAAATATTTTAAATGTCACTTGAGATTTCGTCTGTGGCCCATAATTATTTAGAAGTTTGTTGTTTTAATCTGCACGTACTTGGGGGTTTTCCAGTTAACTTTCTGTTATTGATTTCTAGTTTAATTCCATCTTGGTCTAAGAGCAGACATTGCATAATTTCTCTTCTTTTAAATTTGTTGAAGAAAGTGTGTTTTCTGACCCAGAATGTATTCTATCATGGTAAATATTTCATGTGAACTTGAGAAGAATGTATATTCTGGAGTTGTTGGATGAAGTAGTCTACAGATGTCAACTATATCCAGCTGTTTGATGGAGCTATTGATTATGTCCTTACGGATTTTTCACCTACTTGATCTGTCCATTTTTGATAGAGGAGTGTTGGAGTCTCCAACTATAACAGTGGTTTCATATATTTTCCCCTGCAGTTCTATCAGTTTTTCCTTCACATAGTTTGATACTCTGTTGTTAGGTATATACACGGATCATTATGTCTTCCTGAAGAACTGACCCTTCTATTATTATATAATGCCCTTGTTTACTCCTGATAACTTTCCTTGCTCTGAGGTATGCTCTGTCTGAAATTTACATCACTACTCCTGCTTCCTTCTTCTTTTTTAATTGAAGTATAGTTGATGTACAATGTTGTGTTGATTTCCGCTGTACAGCAAAGTGATTCAGTTACTTACACAGAGACACACACACACACATTCCTTTTTCTTTTCCATTATGGTTTATCTCAGGATACTGAATATAGTTCCCTGTGCTATAAAGTGGCACCTTGTTGTTTATCCATTCTATACATAATAGTTTGCATCTGTTAATCCCAAACTCCCACTCCGTCCTTCCTCCACTCTCCCTTCCCCCCTTGGCAACCACAAGTCTGTTCTCCATGTCTGTGAGTCTGTTTCTGTTTCACAGATATGTTCATTTATGTCACATTTTAGATTCCACATATAAGTGATACCATACAGTATTTGTCTCTTTCTCACTTACATCACTTAGTATGATAATCTCCAGTTCTAGCCATGTTGCTGCAAATGGCATTATTTCATTCTTTTTTATGGCCGAGTAACATTCCATTGTATATATGTACCACATCTTCTTTATCCATTCTTCTGTCAATGGACATTTAGGTTGTGTCTGTGTCTTGGCTACTGTGAATAGTGCTGCTATGAACATAGGGGTGCATGTATCTTTTTTAATTATAGTTTTGTCTGGATATATGCCCAGGAGTGGGATTGCTGGATCATATGGTAATTCTAATTTTAGTTTTTTGAGGAACCTCCATACTGTTTTCCATAGTGGCTGCACCAACTTACATTGCCACCAACAGTATATACTCCTGCTTTCTTTTGATTAGTGTTAGC
Source organism: Balaenoptera musculus (assembly GCF_009873245.2). NCBI lineage: Eukaryota > Metazoa > Chordata > Mammalia > Artiodactyla > Balaenopteridae > Balaenoptera > Balaenoptera musculus. The sequence goes on along the minus strand of NC_045788.1, from coordinate 10,657,924 downwards.
ATGATATTTTTTTCTTCATCCATTTACTTTTATCTATATGTGTCTTTCTGTTTAAAGCAGGTTTCCTGTAAACGACATATAGTTGAGTCTTGTTTTTGGATCTCTGACAATTTCTTTTAACTGGTTCATTTAGAGCACTGACTACTGATATACTGGGCTGGCCAAAAAGTGCCTTCGGTTTTTTGGGGTTTTTAAAATTTATTTATTTTTCGCTGCGCTGGGTCTTCGTTGCTACGCGCGGGCTTTCTCTAGTTGCGGTGAGCAGGGGCTACTCATTGTGGTGGCTTCTCTTGTTGTGAAGCACAGGCTCTAGGCGCGTGGGCCTCAGTAGTTGTGGCACGTGGGCTCAGTAGTTGTGGCTCGCGGCCTCTAGAGCACAGGCTCAGTAGTTGTGGCGCACAGGCTTAGTTGCTCCACGGCATGTGGAAATCTTCCTGGACCAGGGACCGAACCCCTATCCCCTGTATTGGCATGAGGACTCTCAACCACTGCGCCACCAAGAAAGCCCCGTGTCTTCAGTTTTTAAGTAAAAATAAAAGACACATTTTTCATTTTCACCAAGAACTTTATTGAACAATGATTCACCCTTCTCCACTACCTTCTGCCATTTTTCAGGCAACTTCGTAATTCCATCTTCCCAAAACTTTTTATCTTTTTGACCAAAGAACTGTTCCAGGTACCTTTTACAATCTTCCAGGGAATTGAAATTTTTTCATTAAGAGAATTTGGTAAAGACCGAAATAAATGGAAATCGGAAGGTGCAATGTCTGGTGAATACGGTGGATGAATCAGAACTTCCCAGCCAAGCTGTAACAGCTTTTGCCTGGTCATCAAAGAAACGTGCGGTCTTGCGGTATCCTGATGGAAGACTATGCGTTTTCCGTTGACTAATTCTGTATGCTTTTCGTCAAGTGCTGCTTTCAGCTGGTCTAATTGGGAGCAGTACTTGTTGGAATTAATCGTTTGGTTTTCCGGAAGGAGCTCATAATAGAGGACTCCCTTCCAATCCCACCCTATACACATCACCTTCTTTGGATGAAGACCGGCCTTTGGTGTGGTTGGTGGTGGTTCATTTCACTTGCCCCACAATCTCTTCTGTTCCACATTATTGAACAGTATCCACTTTTCATCACCCGTCACAATGTTTTAAAAATGGAATGTTTTCATTAAATTTAAGTAGAGAATCACATGTAGAAATACGGTCAAGAAGGTTTTTTGCACTTAACTTACGTGGAACCCAAACATCAAAGCAATTCACATAACCAAGCTGGCGCAAATGATTTTCAACGCTTGATTTGGATACTTTGAGTATGTTGGCTATCTCCCGCATGGTATAACGCTGATTGTTCTCAATTAATATCTCGATTTGATCACTATCAACTTCAACTGGTCTACCCACCCATGGAGCATCGTCCAGCGAGAAATCTCCAGCACAAAACTTTGCAAACCACTTTTGACACGTTCGATCAGTCACAGCACCTTCTCCGTACACTGTACAAATCCTTTTGTGCATTTCAGTTGTGCTTTCACCTTTCTTTGAATAATAAAGCACAATATCCTGAAAATGTTGCTTTTTTCTTCCCTCTTCAATATTAAAATGGCTACACAAAAATTCACCAATTTTGATGTCTTTTTTTAAATGCACACTGATATGACAGCTGTCACATACAATCTAACAAAATTGTTTTGAATGAAATTAAAGACAACTAAGTGCTACTAGAGCCATCTTATGGAAAAAACCAAACAAACCTTTTGGCCAACCCAATACTTGGATTAATATCTACTATATTCATTACACTTTTCTATTTGTTTCCCTCTTTTAAAAAAAAAATTATTTATTTATTATTTTTGGCTGCACTGGGCGTTCGTTGCCGTGCGTGGGCTTTTTCTAGTTGCGGAGAGCGGGGCTACTCTTCATTGGTGCACGGGCTTCTCACTGTGGTGGCTTCTCTTGTTGCAGAGCACGGGCTCTAGGCGCACGGGCTTCAGTAGTTGCAGCACGAGGGCTCAGCAGTTGTGGCTCGTGGGCTCTAGAGCGCAGGCTCAGTAGTTGTGGCGCACGGGCTTAGTTGCTCTGCGGCACATGGGATCTTCCCAGACCAGGGATCGAACCTGTGTCCCCTGCATTGGCAGGCGGGTTCTTAACCACTGCACCACCAGGGAAGTCCTGTTTCCCTCATTCTTTATTCCTATTTTTATCTTCCACTCTTTTCCTGCCTTTTGTGGCTTTACTTGAGCATGGATATAATATGAATCCATTTTCTCTCCATTCTTATTTAGCCTATCAGTTCTACTTAAAAAAAATTTTTTTTAATGGTTGCCCTAGAGTTTACGGTATACATTTATAGCCAATCCATCTACTTTCAAATACCACTTCATGGGTATTGTCAGTTCTTATAATAACAAAATAACCCTAATTCCTCCATCCTGTCCCTTATCATCACTGTCATTCATTTCACTTATAAATAAGCATAATATATGACATATATACATATATATAAGCACACATAATTGAATACATTTAGTATTGTTTTGAACGAACTTATATGTAAGACCAATGAAAAATAAGAAAAATGTTTTTATTTTACATCGACTTATTCCTTCTTTATGTAGGAATGTTCTTCCTTTCTTTATGTAGATCCGAGTTCCTGACTTATTCTCCTCTGTATAAAGAACTTCTTTTAACATTTCTTGCAAGGAAGGTCTACTGGTAACAAAGTTTTCTGTTTGATAAAGTCTTTATTCTCCTTTATCTTCTAAGGATAAAGGTGCAGAATTCTAGGTTGGTGTCTTTCTCCCAACTTTAAATATTCCACTCCATTCTCTTCTTCTTGCATGGTGTCTGAGAAGTTAGATGTAATTCTTAACTTTGCTCCTCTATAAGGTGTTTTTCCCCACTCTGGCTTCTTTCAGGACTTATTACCTTTGATCTTCTGCAGTTTGCAAAATGATATGCCTAGGTACAGTTTGTTTATTTGTTTGTTTTTCACATTTATCGTGCTTGGCGTTCTCTGAGCTTCCTAGATCTGTGGTTTGGTATCTTGACATTAAGTTAAGGAAATAGTCATTATTGTTTCAAATATTAATTCTGTTTCTTTCTCTGTCTTCTCCTTTTGACATTCCCATTATAAGTATGTTACACCTTCTGTAGTTGCCCCACAGTCCTTGGATGTTCTCTTCTGTTTTTCCAATCTTCATTCTCTTTGCTTTTCAGGTTTTTAGGATTCTACTGAGACATCTTCCAGCTCAGAGATTCTTTCCTCAGTGGTGTTCAGTCTACTGAGAAGCCCATCAAAGGCATTCTTCATTTTTCTGTTACAGTGTTTTTGATTTCTAGCATTTCTTTTTGGTTGTTTCTTAGAATTTCCATGTCTCTTCAATTTGTGGTTTTTGCCTTTTTGTAAGTCTTATACTTTTTTCTTCATGACCAGACATGATGTACTGGATAACTAGGCCTTTTGTAATGTGTTGGTGAGGTGTAAGGGGAAGGCCAGTGTTCTACAGTCCCATGAGTAAGTCTGTCTTTTAGTGAGCCTGTGCCTCTGGTCTGTGAACCTCACAAGTGTTTCTCAGTGGTCGCCTTCCAGTGAATGAGGTGGGGGATAAGATGCCTGAACAAAATCAGAGCTCTGCCCATTAGAAGGTGGAAAATGAATGAACACTAAGTCAGTAGCCAAAGTTTCTGTCACTTTGTGATTTTATATAGCCTTTGATATTATTTTTCTTCCCAGACACTTGAGTGTTCTAGGCAACGTGGTATGAGGGAAATACCAGAACAAGCAAGACACCTATTAGAGTAGAAATTCAAATCAATTTTGTTACTACCCACCGAAAAGAAAAATGTAACAAAAGAAAAAGGAATCATTAACTGGAGTCTAAGCTAAAATGTGATGAAGCATTCCTCTTACCCCCCAAAACCGCTGTGAAATGACCTAGGCTTAAGTGATATATTATAATTCACAAAACAAACGGAATAGTTTACAGAGTTGTCAAAGTAACATACTGGGGACAGAAATAGCCTCAGAGATCATCTAATTCAATCGCTTTGTTTTACAAGTGAGAAAAGTAGGGCTCAAAGAGGCTGAACCAGGGAAGGATACACAGGCTAGAGTCTAGTCTGTCTGACTTAGAGGCCAAGGTTCCTTTTACTATTACACTTTGGACCTCTTCACCTTCTTACAGTTTAATAAGTTAACAGCAACAATGCGGTAGCTGTCATTCTTTACGTTCATGTGTTTATCTGTAAATATCTGCACGTGTGTTGGATTTTAGAAAATAATATATTTTAAAAAATCATAGCAGTGACAAAGGACTCATCACTGTCCTATAACTGTAGAAGTATGGTCCCACTTTAGAAAAATTTTCCACAGCATGACAACCTTAATGTTCTTTTTTACAGCCCTCTATTTGTGACAAATACAATTATTAAATGAAACTTATAGTACAAAGTCTAGGAAGAAGAGAGATTTTCATTTCTTAGAAAAGAAGCACATAAAACAGGAGACTCAATCATAAGATAAATAATTTAAACAAAAAATATCACACCGCCTACTAGACAATACATGTAACTGAAAGTTACATTTAAACCAATTATTAACAGTTTCAGTTTATGGCTAGTAAACAAGGAGGATACACTTAACGAATAACTAGTCATACTTCTTGATGAAGCTTATTTTGGGGACTAACTATTAGTACCTTGGAGTCACAGAGGAGAAGAGTCTCCATTTGTAAACAAATACTTCAAACAAGTCTACTCAAACATGCCCTCACTCAACTATAAATATTAATCTTCAGCACAAGATAACATTTTATATAATAACAGCAGCTTGAGAAAAAGAAATCTAATCCCAAATATATGCATATCTACTACTATGGCCATGATATTTAACAGTTAAATTAAACACATATTCTCAATTAATAAAGATAATCTGAATATTCAGCACTAGCAAATTACAGGTATTATAACCTTAAACATTAATTTAGAGTAGGGCTAAAAAAATCAAGAATCAGATTACACAGCTACAATCAGAGGGGGGCAAAACTTCATCCTGAACTTGAAATATACCAGTTAAATTACTAGATACACTAGAAAGATTTGATCTTATCTCAAAAGTTCTATGCTTGAACTCCAACACAGTGGATAAATATAAACATGGCTATTTGTGGTGGGTAGGAATCAATGTAGTTCTGTAAATATACCACACACAGAAACCTCTTTTGGGAGTGGGAACCAAAATGATCCATTTTAAATTATAAATTATGAAATAAAATTTTAAACTATGAAAATGTTTTAAAGTCAAGTCTATGTGGCAGTATGTTACTTTTAAGTGATTTTATACGTTATTCTTTAAGTGATTTATATAATTTATATTTTCATTTATCAGCTGAATCAAAAGGAGGACTTTCCCCCTTAGTTACACACCAAGACTTGTCAATACCTTTAAAGAAATTATCCTTGTATCCAGGAAGATTTTCAGTATATATATCTGTATTTAATACAATACCAATCTGAGACAATATCAAAGGTTAACATTTCTGTCACTGAGTCCCAGAAGGAGAGGAGAAAGAAACTGACACAGGAAAAAAAAAAAATCTGAAGAAATATGTTTGGAAATTTCCCAATTTTTGGTAAAAGACATAAATTTCTACATTGAATAAGTTTAGTGAACTACAAATATGATAAACGCAAAGAAAACCATGCTGAGACACACCATAATCAAACTGTTAAAACCCAAAGAGAAAGACAAAAATTGTTTTTCTCAGACTGCTTTAAAGACAAGTTACATATAAAAGAAATACTCAAATGACTGTGGATTTCTCATCAGAAACCAGGGAGGCCAGAAAACTGAAGAAAAATGAAAACATAAAAACGTGTCAAACAAGAATTCTGTATGACATGAAAGCATCTTTTAGTAATGAAGGCAGTATAAAAACATTTCTCAGATAAAAGAGAGCTAAAGGAAATTAATTCCCAGCTGACTTGGTCTACAAGAAATGCTAAAGGAAGTTTTTTCAGGCTGAAAGGAAATGCTACCAGAGGGAAACAGATCTTCAAATATGAAGCATGCACAATTTACTGAAAGCAAAAAATTTTAATGTTATCTGGGAAGGAATTCAGCGTATTACTTATATTACATGGCAACTCTAACACAAAGAGGGGAAAGTAAGGGCTTTTGTTTTTTTTTAAACCTTAAGTGGTAAAACTTTAACTCTATGTAGACTGTGAAAAGATACGTATTTATATTATAATCCTAGAGCAACTACTAAGAAAATAGTAAAGATATGGTCAAAATGTCATTAAGTTCGCAAAAACAGTATATCCAAATAATCCAAAAGAAGGAGGGAAAGAGGGAATGGTGGAGCCAAAGTTAAAAGGGACAAAAATAACAGAACAGCAGACTTAAATCCAGCCATATCAGTAAACACATTAAATGTAATGATCTGAACACAATAATTAAGAAACACAGATTGTCATTTTGGATATAAAAACAATACCTAATTATACACTACCTACAAGAAACCATTTAAAATACAATGATATATTTATGCTGAAAGTTTATAAGTTGTTAAAAGATATATCATGCAAACAGTAATGAAAAGACAGCTAAAGTATCTCTATTAGTAATATCAGATGAAAAATCAGAACAAGGAAAGTTACCAGGGATGAAGAGGCACATTACATAACGTTAAAGGGTCAATTCATCAAAAATAAACAAATAAATAACAACAAATCCCCAACAAAACCCCCAAAATAAATAAAAAGCAGACAAAACCTCATTAGTATGACAATACTAATGTATATGTACCTAATAACAGCTTCAAAGTACATGGAAGCAAAACTGATAAAAAGGAAGGGAGAGACAGATAATCCACAATTACAAGAAACTTCAGCATGCCTCTCCCGGTACCAAAGAAAACAAGTAAACAGAAAAATTAGCAAAGATATAGATGACCTGAAAAACACTAGTAATCATCTGAACCTAACTTATATCTACAGAACACTCTACCTAAGAACAAAAGAATAAACATTATTTTTAACTGCACTTGAAACATTCATCAGGGTAGACCATGTTCTGGGCCAAAAACCATACCTTAATACATTAAAATAAACTGAAATTACACAAAGGATGTACTCTGGCCATAAGAGAATTAAACCAGAAACCAGTAAGAGACAGACACTTGGAAAATCCCCAAGTATTTGAAAATCAAAGTATATACTTTAATAGTAAAGTAGAATAAAAGGAGAAAACTAATTCTAAATAACCCATGTAAAGAGGAAATCTCAAGGGACATGAGAAAATATTTTGAACTGAATGAAAATGAAAATATATCAAAATCTGTGATATGAAGTTAAAGCAGTATTCAGAGGGCAATTTAAATAGTAAATGTTCCTGGACTTCCCTGGAGGCACAGTGGTTAAGAATCTGCCTGCCAATGCAGGGGACAGGGGTTCGAGCCCTGGTCCGGGAAAATCCCACATGCCGCAGAGCAACAAAGCCTGTGCGCCACAACTACTGAGCCTGCGCCCTAGAGCCCACGAGCCACAACTACTGAGCCCACGCACCCTAGAGCCCATGCTCCACAACAAGAGAAGTCACTGCAATGAGAAGCCTGCACACCACAACGAAGAGGAGCCCCCACTCGCTGCAACTAGAGAAAGTCCGCGCACAGTAACGAAGACCTAATGCAGCCAAAAAATAAATAAAATTTAAAAGAAAACAAAACTGTAGAAGTAATATTTTTTTAAAAATCATATGCTCATCACATTTACAAAAACAACATCTTTTCATGATTTTAAAAAAACTCTCAGCAGACTAGGAATAAAAAGGAACTTCCTTAACTTGATAAAGGTAATTTACAAAAATTACAGCTAATATCCTATTTAATGGCAAAAGACTGAATGCTTTCCTTCTAGGATCAGGAACAAGGCAAGTTTGCCTATTTTCATCACTTCTATTCATTCTCATACTTGAAGTTCTAGTTGGTAAAATAAAACGCATATAGATTGGGAAAGAAGAAATGAAACTGTCTCTGTTCATAGATGGGGTATTGTATATAGAGAAAATCCCAAGGAATCTATTAAAAAAAAAATCCTAGAATGAGTTTAGAAAAATTACAGAATGCAAGGTAAACATACAAAAAGCAACTGTATTTCTATATACTAACAATTAACAACTGGAAATCAAAATTTTAAAAACTGTACATTTACAATATGAAAGAATGAAAGAAAGAAAAGAGAAATGCTTAGGTATGAATCTGACAAAAATTTGCAAGATTTATATGCTGAAAACTACAAAACATTCATGAAAGAAATAAAGAAAACCTAAATAGAGAAAAATACCATGTTCATGGATTGGAAGACTCATTACTGTTAAGGTGTCAATTTGATCTATGTAGATTCAATACAATCTTAATCAAAATCCCAGCAGGACTCATAGTAGATACAACAACCTAAAATTTATGTGGAAAGGCAAAGATATTAAAATAGTCAAAGCAATTTTGATAGAAAAGAACATGGTTGGGGGTCTTACACTGTGTGATTTCAAGAATTACTATAAAGCTGCAGTAATCACGGCAGTGTGGTATCAAAAGGGAAAGAGATAATCAGAATAAAGAGTCCAGAAATCAACCCACACAAATATGATCAACTGATTTCTGGCAAAAGTAAAAAAGCAACCGAATGGATATATAATCTTTTCAACAAATGGTCCTGGATATCCACATGTCAAAAAATTAACATCAATCTATACTTAACACCTAACACAAATATTAACTCAAAAAGAATCATAGACCTAACTGCCACATCTAAAATTTTAAAACTTCTAGAAGAAAAGATAGGAGAAAACAAGTAGGTTAAGCAGAGTTCTTGGATGTGAAACCAAAAGCACAATCCATGAAACTGATACATTAAATCCATGAAACTGATACGTTCAACTTCATCAAAATGAAAAACTTTTGCTCTCAGGAAGATACAGGTAAGAGGATAAAAAGACAAGACATACACTGGGAGAAAACATTTGTAAATCACATATCTGACAGAGAACTTGCATTCATAATATACAAAGGACTTTCAAAATTCAACAGTTAGAAAACAGTCCAACAAAATATGGGCAATTAAATTGTGCTGGGACAATTCAGTACCCACTTGGAAAGGGGAGAAAAAACTCCCCACTATCTCATATTATATGCCTAATGTAACTGCAAGTATATCGTAAAGCTAAATTTAAAGAGCATAATGATAAAGCTCTGAGAAACAAATATGTTACCTTTATGACTCAGGTTAAGGAAAGACTTCTTAAGGTAGCAAAAACTCAAAAGCATTAACAATAAAGGAAAATACTGAAAAACCTGACTACATTAAAATTAAGACCTCATGTTCAATGACACAGTAAAGAATGAAAAGGCAAACTGGAATGGGAGAAGATATCTGCAAAACTCACAAAGGGTTCATATCCAGAATAGATAAAGGACTACTGCAAATTAATAAGGAAAGAGAGAAATCAAAAGAAAAATGGGCAAGAGATTTAACAGGCACTTTATAAAAGACGTTATATGAATGTCTAATAAACATATAAAAAGGCACGTGACACTGTCATCAAAAAAAAAAAAAAAACCCTCAAACTTTACAAATAGTGAGATACTACCACATACCACAGAATGGCTAAATAAGACAAAAAGCAAGAATATGGTCCAAGGATGTGGGCCACCAAAAATTCTCATATAGTGCTAATGGGAGTGTATACTGTTTAAGAATATAGCATTCTCTAGGTTGAATATACACATAGCCTTATATGCCAGAAATTCTATGCCTAGGTATATGTCTTATAGAAATGCATGGTAATGTGCAACAGAAGACATGCTTATGAATAGCTGCATTGTTTACAACAGGCAAAACCTGGAAATAACCCAACTGTCCATCAACAGAATATGGATAAACTGTGGTATATGCATTCAGTGGAATACTATGAATAATCTTTAGCAACACATAACACAGGTAAATTTTTAAAATGAGATAGTTTGTGCACAAGAACCCAGACCCAAAAGAATGTATGTTGTATGACTCATTTAATTAAACATGCAAAATTATACTGCTTTAGGGAGGAATAATTAGGTGGCAAAATTATAAAAGAAAACTAAGAAAGAGACTATAATAAAAGTCAGATTACTGGTTACATTGTGGGGTGGGAGGAAACAGTTCTAATCACAAAGTGTGCCCAACGGGCCCTTGTGAGAATGCTAGCAGTGTTGTGTTTCTTGATCTGGGTAGTGGTTACATTTAAATAATTCATCATATTCTATATTTGTTCTACATATTTTAAATGAGTTATATTTCATAATTTTTAAAAGATTACAAGAAAGGAGAAAAAAATCAGACATGAGTGCTTCAACATTCTTTCAAAATATCAATTAAAACACATTTGAACTAAGAGGAAACGTGCATCAAAAAATTGGGGGATGGACTTCCCTGGTGGCACAGTGGTTAAGAATCCGCCTGCCAATGCAGGGGACACGGGTTCGATTCCTGGTCCGGGAAGATCCCACGTGCTGAGACGCAACTAAGCCCATGCACCACAACTACTGAAGCCCGCGTGCCACAACTACTGAGCCCACATGCTGCAGCTACTGAAGCCTGCGCGCCTAGAGCCCGTGCTCTGCAACAAGAGAAGCCGCCGCAATGAGAAGCCCACCGCACCGCAATGAAGAGTAGCCCTCACTCGCCGCAACTAGAGAAAGCCCGCGCGCAGCAACAAAGACCCAACACAGCCAAAAATAAATAAATTAATGCATACATACATATATACATACAACAGTTTAAAAAAAAGGAAATCCTTAAAAAAAAATTGGCGGAAAACACAGGCTCTGAAACAATATTTCAGCTTAAGAAAAGTAGCTTCCTTTGTTGGTCTGTCAAGATTCATTCTCCTGAACTAATGTTCAAAATGAAAATGAAAGTCTCCTGAATATTGGAAAAGAAAGCTACTCACCCTTATACCCGTGCCCTTCCCCCAACTACCATTTGGATCTACAAGGGAATTAAGAATAAAAATAGAAATTTTATTACCAGAAATTTGTGCAACGCAATCTGAAAACTCAAAATAATCTAGTTTCTATGTAAACAAAACACCAAAACCCTCACTGTACATATCTATCTTCCAAACTAATGATAAAAACTTGACATACAGCATTTTGTAACTGTTTTCTCATACAAAGACAAATATATTCGAAAATGAATAAATTATTATTTTTTGCACTTGTACAAGAAAACATGCTTCAAATCACTTGGGTAAGTAATATTCAAATCATTGATTCTCTAGAAAAACTACGGAGGGAAAAAAATGATACATTATTAAAGTATTTATGTAATTTACATGTTTTCCTCAACAAGTAATTATGCTAAGACACAAAAAAATATCTCAAGGTTTTATCATTGTAATTTTATGAAAAAATGTATATTTAGTAATTAATCGACTCAAATCACTCACTTTCACAGTAGATAATCTAAAACTATCATCTAAAATATTTTATATTTTATTTGTCAATACATGATTTGGGATGGGATGGGACAAGAAGTTTCCTTTCCCAAATCTGACTCTGGCTATTACAGGTACTTTGGTTTACATAAAATTACCAATGTATTAGCTATTTAGATTTGTTTATATGTGCCACTGTTTTGGCAGCATGATCTGAATGAAAACTGAACCCCATGTTATCAAAAAACTATACACTTGGCTTTATTAGGCAGTTCTTAACACTGAATGACATCTCTGAATCCCCTCTTCACCTGCAACGTTTCTATTATTTCCTGTGTTGCTTTTGTGCCATGCTCAGCAATCCTGCAAACTTTACTTCTATTTACTGAGTATGATTTAGACTTGTAATACAACAGTAAAGCCACTTTCGAGGCTGTCAGGGAAATGCAAATGCTAAAAACTTTATTAAACGCCTTCCCTAAGAACCAACTTCTGTTCCTGAGCACTGAGGGAAGATGGGATTTAGTCCCCTCGGCAGAGAATAGGGTGGAACAGGTCTACCTCCAGCTGTCCCTTTAAAGTCAGTGCTCTGATAGACCATCAGCAGAATGGTGCAAATGATAAATTTATTTTTCACGAGAGCCTTTGCTTGCCTGCATTTCAAGCGCACATGTTTTTTTGTTTTTTGTTTTGCTTTTTTAAAGAATTCACCCTTCCTATGTCAAAGTGATTTGAATTGTCTAAACAAGTACTGATGGGAATGCAAGGCAAAAAGACTGTGGAAAGAAGCCTGTTTAGCTTAATTGCACTTGGGCAACTGACAGTAGACTGCCCCCATCCACCAAACCCAAAACCCACACACCCCTGACACAAACAAAAAAACAGCTACAAACAATACAGCCAAACACTTTAGATTATAAACTTGCTAAAGTCAGGGACTATGCCTTATTTTTATTCACTCATTTCTAACACTTTTTAAATGGCTACTACTTACAGTCGGCCTTCTGTATCCATGGATCAAAACTACTTGGAAAACAAAATTCCAGAAAGTTCCAAAAATCAAAACTTGAATTTGTCCCAGGCCAGCAACTATTTATATAGCATTTACAATGTATTTACATACTATTTACATTGTATTAGATATTATAAGTCATCTAGAGATGACTTAAAGTATACAGGAAGATGGGAGGATGTGCGTACGTTATACAAATGGCAAATAATACACCGTTTTATACAAGGGTCTTGTTGAGCATCCACAGATTTTGGTTGTCTGGCGGAGATGGGGGAGGGTGTTCTGGAATCAATCCTCCATGGATGCTGAGGGATGACTATACTGGGTATAAATACAGAATTCAAACAAGGTCTGTATCTCCAGAGAGTTACTGAACATGACACAAATAAACTGAGTGTTACAAAGGAGAAGTTCAGAGTGCTACAGCCATCTATTAGGCTGACATAATACTACCTGGGGGACCAGGAAAGGTGTTCCAGAAAAAGAGATACTTAAGTCTTGTATTAGTTTTCTATTGCTGCATAACAAATTACCATAAGTACAGCAGCTTAAGCAACACTCATTTATTAGTTCACTGGTCTGTAGGGCAGAAGTCCAAGTATGGTATTGGCTGGGTTCTCTGCTCAGGGTAGCTCATAAAGTGGAAACCAAGGTGTCAACGGGCTGTGTTCTCAAAAGGAGGCCTGACTAAGGGAAAATTTCACTTCTATGCTCATTCAGGCAAAATTTGGTTCCTTGTAGTTGTGAGACTGAAGTTCCAATTTTCCTTCCTGACTGTCAGCCAGAAGGATCCCTCTGCTCCCACAGTCTTTGGCATGTGGCCCCCTCCATCTTCAAAGTCAGCAGCAGAGAATCTGCCTCATATCACATTCCTTACTCCCTTTGTTTCTGACTCTAGATCCAGATTTAAAGAGTTCATGTCATTAGGTCAGGTCCATCCAGCTAATCTCACTTTCCTAAAGCCAACTGTGCCAGATGTCATAAACTCATCACAGAAGTGCCATCCTATCATATTTACAGTACAGGAGATTATACAGGAGATGTACACCAGGGAATGAGAACTTTGTAGGCCATCGTAGAGTTCTGCCTGCCATAAGCTGAAATCTGCAGAATGAACAGAAATTGAAGACGAGGTAAAGGGAGTTGGAGACAATGTGGGCACAACTGATATCCTGAGTTGGGAAAAAGCATGAACAACAGGGGAAAAACGTATGTATGACTGGTCTCCCTAATACTCAGCATGGTAAATGGCACATATTCGTCAAGGGAATGAACCAACATACCAAATTATATCAAATTAGGCTATCAAGTATTTACTAAAGGCTTATATACTTATGGCTACAAGAGAAGACCTAAGAACTTTGTTGTAATAGTAACCCACTGGGCAGAAATGAGGGGTGACAAGCCAGGGGAGACAACATGGGCAGAAAACTGAACTGGACATTAAGAAAACCAGGCTCTTAAGCTATTTCTGCTAAATGGAAGTAACCAAATAAACTCCAGGGGTCTTATTTTTGCCTCATCTATAACAGATGATGTAACTACTAGATCTCCAAAATCCCTTTCCAGTGTTATCTGTCTTACACAGTGGAAGGCATGATTCTTGCCCTGGGGCAAATTCTATTTAGGAAGTTTTGAATCTAGTATTAATTCATGTTGTAATCTAGATATTGCTCTATCAGTAGTAATATTAAAAAGACAAGTCCACAGAGCATCCTATTCTAAATACTGAATTTACTCTCTTCTACAAATTTAACAGTAATCAGATACTCCTAGGCTAAGGCTTACTTGCTTTTCATAAAAAAATAAAACGCCAAAATTACGTATCAATACCAGGTCTTATAAGAGTAAGAGGAAGCAGAGGTGATGCCATCTATGATTGGGCAATTATGTTTTTGGTTTCTTTTTTGTTTTTTTTTTTTTTGGCCACACCTTGCAGCATGTTGGATCTTAGTTCCCTGACCAGGGATCAAACCCATGCCCCCTGAAGTGGAAGCGCAGATTCTTAACCACTAGACTGCCAGGGAAGTCCCTGATTGGGCAATTTTAATTATCAAATAGCAACACCAGTGTTTTGAAAACTAATGTACAGAATTTCTTTTTAAAAAATACTGCTGGACTACAATAAAAAATTGCCATTTCACAAAATATGTAAGGTGTAAGTGTGAAAACATTCAGTGGAATGTCAGTCAGCTGTTTCAATCAATAAAATGCTTCTCAATGGCTTTTCCAGAGCTATGTATATTTTTAATAGGCATATTTCCCTGAGTTGAAGAGACACAGCTGACAGTCTGGGGAGAAAACCAGGATTAGAATTCTCAGGACAGAGTAACAGAGAGGAGAGGATGGTACAAGGAGAGAATCCCAGAGACCTGCAGAATATCCCTTCGTGTACTCCACTGAGTACTGAGCAGCACGTGACATGTGTAAGAATACCACTGGAGACTCATGAAAAGAAGCATCCAAAATAATTAAAGCAGTGTTTCTCAACCTTTTTTATCCTTACCACCCTGACCCAAGAGCCTTTTTAGATTTTTTTCTCCCTAATTGCCCCCATGAAATTTTAATACCACTGTATACCTAATTTATACACTTCGGCCCTTTAGAGGGCCACAAATCATTGTACTATGTAAGACTTTTCACACACACACACACACACGCGTCCCAACAAAAAACACAATTTTTGCCAAGTTGGAGGTGATATCATCACCAATGAGAATGCACGCATTAGACGGAACAGTGCCTGGTTCGCACACAGGAAACAGTGTCCTGTTCCTACCAGCCAAACCAGAAAAACTCATCACTCCCAGAACCTTGGGTAAAGTACTCAGGAAAAATTATCTCAGGAGTGGAGAATAATTAGCCTATTTTGAAATTAAATAACATTTATAGTACGAACAAAATTTATAAAATATGGATAAATCTGCAAAAGATGTAAATGTGGAATTACAAAATTTGCTGAGGGAAATTAAAAATGACCTAAATAAATGGAGAAATATAACTTGTTCATAGGTAAGGAGAACCAATACTGCTAAAATGTTGATTTTTGCCAATTTCATCTATAGATGAACACAATTCCAATTTCCTTTTTCCCCAAGAGACTGACAAACTGATTCTAAAAAATTCACATCGAAATGCAAAGGACCTAGAATAGTCAAAACAATTTTGAAAAAGAAAAAAGTTGGTGGTTTCAAGACTTATTATAAAACTATAGTATCATAATGGTGTGGTATTGGCATTAAGCTACACAAATACATCAATGGAACATAACAGAGTCCATAAACAGATCCACACATATATCAACAATTGACTTTTGATAAAAATGCAAAGGCAATTCAGTGAAGAAAGTATAGTCTTTTCAACAAAAAAATTGTTTTTTGACCGCGCCTTGCAGCTTGTGGGATTCTCAGTTCCTTGACGAGGGATTGAACCCAGGCCATGGCAGTGAAAGCCCAGAATCCTAACCACTAGGCCACGAGGGAACTCCCCTTTGCAACAAATATTCTAACAACTGGATATATCCATATGTAAAAAAGTGAACTATGACATACACCTTGTACTGCATGCAATTATTAACTTGAAATAGGCTGTAGATCTAAATGTAAAATTTAAAACTATAAACTTCTAGAAGATATGAGACAATCTATGTGACACCGAGAGAGACTTTTTTAGACACATGACCAAAACAAAAATCCATAAAAGAATTGATAAATTGGACATCATCAAATGTTTAAACTTCTGCTCTCCAAAAACACTCATAAGAGAGTGAAAATAAAGCCACAGATTGAGGACTTGTGTCCAGAACATATAAAACTCAAAAGTAAGAAAACTATCCAATAAGGAAAAAAACGAGCAAAAACATTTGAAAAGACATTTCACCAAGGATACAAAGATTGCCAAGAAGCAATGAAAAGATGCTCAACATCATCAGTTACCTCAGAAATGCAAATTAAAGCCACAGTGACATACTCATCTATTAGAATGTTTAAGATTAGAAAAGACTAATCATACCAAATATTGGCAAGATGTGGAAAAAACTGTAGTTCTCATATCCCGTTGGTGGGAATGTATAATGGTATAACCAGTACGGAAACAGCTGGCAGTTTCTTAAAAAGTTAAACATACACCTACCATATGGTTTGACCATTCCACCAGCATATATTTACCCAAGAGAAAGGAAAGCATATGTTCATACAAAGACTTGTAGACATGCCTTCACAGTAGCTTTATTTGTAACAGATGAAAAAGAAGAACAACTCAAACTCTATCAACAGGTGAGTGGATAAACAAATTGTGTATATTGATACAACTGAATACTATTCAGCAACAGAAAGTAATGAACTGTTAACAACACATGCCTCAACATGGATGAATCTCAAAATAATTATGCTGAGTGAAAAGAGCTAGATAAAAGGAGAACATATCGTATAAAGCTCTGGAAAATTCAAATTAATCTATAGTGACACAAAGCAGATCAGAGGTCAGGGGCAAATGGAATCCTTTGGGAATGATGGGAATGTTAACTATCTTGTTTGTGGTGATGGTTTCACAGGCATATACCCACCCATGTCAAAACTTATGAAATTATACACTTTAAATATATGCAATTTATTGCATGTCAATTATACCTCAATAAAACTTAAATAAAAATAGGCTGAGGTGCTAGATGAGACTTACCAGACCAATTAGTAATTTCAGCTCAGGCTGAAATTTAGGACACAATCTATGACATTTTTACTATGCTATATAACTATCACTATTTACCCACCACCAATTTATACAAACATGTCCACTAAAATTGCTTCAAATAAAGGACTCAGAGGACATTTAGTCTATTTGGGAAGTTGATAATATATTTAAATAATTCATAATAAATCCCAACATTCTAAGTTTTGCTTGCATGCTCTCGCCTTCTCAGTCGGCCTACACTCTGTTTATGGAGTGTGTATCCCTCTAAATAAACCTTTTACTTTAAAAAAAATTAAATTAAAGTTTTGCTTGGCCACCAGAATGTCTGTTTACTTGGTGAATTTATCTCATTTATTACCAATTAGCAATAAAGACTAAAAATAACCCAAATGCCCTCCAAGAGGGGGACTGGTTAAATAAAATGTTATAAACACCTAAGTGTAGAACTATGTGATTATAAAGAATAAGGAAGCTCTCTCTAGACTGGTATGGACTGATTCCCCAAATATACGGGATGAAAAAAGGAAAATGAAGAAACATATATGCTAAATAAAAAACAATGAATGGAATACAAAGATAAATCACCACCAGTTTCTAGCTGCAAAAACAGCTGGTTTCATTACACAAAACCTCCTTTGTTTCAGGACCAGCATAACAGCCATTTAGTCACAATGACATGGAACATACGCTCGTTTACAGATCTTGGAGGAAACAAGAACATTGGTGAAGAAAATTTAAAAATCTGAGGCTGAAATCTAGAAGCACTGGCAAGAACAGAAGAGAGGTACAGTTTCTAGGGATGGAGAAACTACAGGGCAACCCTCTCCAGGGTGGAGGCCGACCTGGTTCTTCTCTCTTCACTACCTCCCCGTTTCACTCCATGCTCCATGGAAGCCAGCTGGGAACTGGGTGGGTACACTTGAGATGGGGCTGGAGGTTTGCAGGCCACAATACTAATTACTGTAACTACAGAAGACCATGTACACACATACAGTTTTGGGACAGAGAGTTCACATAACCTCAAGTAACTGAGTGAGGAGGTTTTTAAGAACCTCTCCAGAAACATCAACAGCTTGGTGTACTGACAGCCAGCAGAAGCGACTTGTGGTCACAAGAAAGATTTATTAAAGATTAGAGCACTTCTTGCTAATTTCCAGAAAAGACTAGAGAACACTGTGAAGAATGAGGGTGGGTGGAATTCAGGCAACCTGTGTAAACTTATGGTTTACTACTTTGTGTAAACTGCCAACTATCTTATTACAATTTAATAATGAAAACAAATGATATGCTTGTGTGATGTACACACACACATATACGTACATGTACATGTATGTATTTGCCAAACACTTTATCTGACAAAGTAAAAGCAACATCATTTCAATGATCCCAGAAAGTATTTCTGAAAGCTTAGAAGATGTTAATAATTTTGAAGACTACTTTGGCAAAATCAATCCCAAAATATTCTGAATAAAAAAGTACATCTGAATTCAGAAACCAATATGTAAAATATACAAGGTAGCATTTTCAAAATTATCAAGTTTATATGATACAGGCAAGATCTACTGACTAGCTCTTAATCAATTCTTTTGAGTTTAAAAAGGGTCACAGTCACAGAAGTCATAATCTAAGACTTCCTGTTTTAAACACTAAAAACGGTGTTGGCTAGATTATAATTACCCCCAGTCTGACACTACTTCGAATGACATTTTTAACCAGCCAAAAAACATGGCACTAAGGGAGCCTTGTTTATTCACTCATTTGCAATGCTAAAATTTAATAGCACTTGACTATGAAAATCAGGATCACATTTGTATTACAGTCTAAAAGGTAGGAGTCCACAAAGAATGTGGATATAACTTTTAGGGGGAAAAATCCATTTTTTAACAATTATTGCTTTATGGCACTATTTGGCAAAAGAAAAAGTATTTCTCTCCAATTTACTTTTTTATTTCCCCAGCTTCTGCCAAATCTACATAGGTTCAAATGTCTGTTCTGCTATATACTTTCTAAGTTTTAGTTCTGTCACCTATTGGTGGGATGGAAATGTTAACCTACCAGCTTTACAAGATTGCTGTGTGAGTTAAAGCAGGTACCATAAAAATGTTTAGGCACATCACTGTCTCTGAAATAAAGTCTATAATTAACACCAATTTCTATCACTGTGGATTAAGAAAAACAATTTCTGCTTGTAGAAAATTTTCTTATAAAGTCATACCTTTCCTCTGAAATGTGTTATTAATATTTCAAATTAAATTATTTGGGCTCCACAACATGGCATGTCATTAAGTTCTGGTAAATCCTAGGGAAAGACATTTATTATTATTATTATTTTGGCCACATAAATCTGAAAATACAAATGAAACCTTCTGGGCAAAAGCAGGAGATCATTCAAGGTCACTTGGAATATTTAGAGCATCCCAAATTTGGGGCATGAAAAAAACATGAAGGCCATTAATGTAATCCCACACATTTTACAAAAGAAAAGTGAGTCCTAATAAGTGAAATGGATTTGTTCATGTAGCATAAGGGTAAGAAGATAGAAGCACTTAGGTCTTACAACTTATGTTCCAACTGTTCTTTACATTATATATACCAAACTGCCTTTAAATTTTTTTTGACTGTTTCACCTGTTTGTTTTACAGTGCTTCTTCCATATCCAAGTTACTTATTTTTCTAAAAGTTTGCTATTTCAACTATTTTTTAGGCAATAAAAAATCTTCTTCTACTAGGTTACCTATCCAAACAACTATTTCCCTTTTATTCCTTCATGAAAATGCTGATTTTCTCCAGATACGGAGTGCAATATAATCACTGATGATAAGCCTCTCACCCTAGGGGATGAACCAGGTGATGAACAATGACTGATCTAAGCAAAAAGTTAATCCCCTTCTACCTCTGCTGGTGGACTGGTTTACAGTGGGCTTGTAACCGAGGAAACTCAGGGGGAGTTTTGTGGGGATTCTGGAAAAGATCTTTTTGCCTGATTAAAAAAGAAGAAAAGGAAATGTACAGGGAGAATTCCCTTTCCACTTTCTCTGGCTGTTTGTCTTGAGTGCAGGATACAACAATCATTTCTTCAGCAGGAGGAGAAAGCCAAGAGTCTCACAGAGAAGCTCACTCAGAGATATGACATTACTGTCTTAACCAACCCCCCACCAATCACCTTGTTCTGGATTAAGTTACTATATAAGCAATAAACCTATATTTACTCAGACAGTCAACTACTTGTGGCCCAAAACCTCCAAATATAAAACTCCAGTATTTTCTAGTGAAATCATCTCAGCTAGCTTCTACAATAAAAGACTTCCTTCTCAGACCAAATAATATGAATGTGTAATATTTTATATTAGTTTTTAAAAAATCAATTAGGTGTGTTACTAAGAAAGATGCTATTTAGTGGTCCACAGTATTCAGAACTTCAGGATATGACTCAAGAAGCTAACCTAAAATAATTAACAATGTTTACTTAACAGTATAGAACCAAATCTGAGCTCTTTTACCCACTCTAAAATTTTATAAAAATAACTGCAAAAAATGTAAATTTCAAAAAGTCAGCTGTTATTCTCAAATACTCACTTAAATAAATCTATTTTAGAAAAACACCACTGTCGCACTGACATAAAGCTTAAAAATATTTTATTACCTATTAAGAGTGAGTGGGTTTTATATTACAAAACAGTGTAAGTTTTATTACACACACTTGCACATACAAACATACATACCTGCCTCTTAAAACTCTATGCGATTCCTTATCATAGAGGACAAAAATAGGAAAAAAAAAAAAACAACTACCATCCTAAATTAGAACAATGGCCAAAGACTTAACACATCTGATAATTATGACTATACTCTCAACTATGAAGAGTCACACAAGAAAAGCAACTGTAAAAAAATTTGTCAAAAACCCATGAATCACTGAAGACAAAGTCACTCTCAAGAAGGGTCTATTGCTTTGAAGCACTAACAAGACTTTTAGTTCTAAGCTTGGTTCTAAGTTTCAGAGCAAGAGAACAAGCTAGGAGATGTTAAGAAACGATGTTTTAAAAGTAAGCAAGGAAAGGAATCTATAAGGAGAAAAGCAGAAGCTGAAAGTCATTAAAGTTAGGGGGTCACACACTAGTTACAGATAACACAATACCTCCCAAGGACATCACAGCAGAATAAACTGATGCTCAAAAATGATTTTTTGAGCATAAAATTTTAAAAACTTAAGATAATTTGATTATTATGGCAGAAAAGCAGTTGGCTATAATAAGACTTTGTAATGATGGAGAAATTAACCATGGTTAAGTAGGATTATAGTCCAAACTTTCTCACCAAGATGAGATTTGTTAGTTCCATTTAAAACAAACAAACAAAAAATACTAGAGTTAAACAGAACAGAAAGCCTTTTTCTCCTTTTCCTTAGTCTATACCCTTATAGTTATTTTCTGTCTTACGTAAAGTAGACTCTCTAGAACACCCCAATTACGTAAAGTGACCAGCGCTCCGTTTAAAATAAATCCTAAACTAGTGCATGTTTCCAATAAATGTAAACTTAAATGCAATTCACTTAGGAATGTTTAAGGAAAAAAATGTAATGATGAACCATTTTAGTTAAAGATTCAAATCTATTCAGTTAATTCAACCTTTAAAAATAAGATAAATACCTCTTATATCTACTTAACATCACATCAAGTGGTCACAATAGAACTGTCCAAAAGAATGGGGGAAAAGATGAGAGTTGGAGATGAGCTGGCAGAGCACAGCTTTCTTAGAACTGGCCAATCAATTCCAGGTCATGTTTTGCTGTTGCTATAGGGACCTTAGGAATAATGACCTCTCCCCACTCTCCATCATTCAGAGAACTGAATTATGTATGAAAAAGATACTGAAAACATTCACTTCCAGTAAAAATATATACATTAATAAATTTGATCTTATTATAGTTAATTATATATTTTCAGCCTCAATTTAGTAAATTAAAAAAAGTTTGGCCACTGGAGAAACACATATGGAAAGAAATTATCCATATGCCCACTCTTTCTAAAACTGTCCCTCACGTCAGTCCTGTTAAATCCACTGTATCTTTAAAAGTCTGAGGAATTTTCAAACAATATGCCTTTATTTACTGCAAGACCCCAAACAGATGAGTCTTTGTGTATAATGTTATTCACAGAAAGCAAATTTGATCTCACAATCAAGTTAGATATATTATAAATTTTATAGACATGTCTCTTCTCTCAAGTTCACAAAAAAAGAACCCTCATCTGAAATGCACACAAGTATCTGACAGTGAAGTGTCATGATGTCTATAACTTACTTTCAAATGGGATTCAGCAAAAGAAAGAAAAAAATATATGTGTAGTAGAAATATAATCTGTGTAAATATGGGAGAGAAAGCAAATGTAGTAAATGTTATCAATGCTGGATATAAGTGGAGGTTATATGGGTATTCAAAGTCTTTTTTCAACTATTCTGTGAAAATTTTCAAAGTACAAAGTTGGGGGAACAAAAAACCCTCATTGGCTCCTGGTTCTCCTGTGTTTTAGTTATTACCCTGAATATATGTCCAGTCCCTTCCTGTTTGCTTCAAGACCCTTCTACCCTCGTTTAAAACAGCTGTTACAGAATTGTGTTATGTCTTTTAACAAAAATCATAACTCTAGGAAAGTAGGTTTCAAGGCTGGTATCAGCGAAACTGTTTTACCTGAAAGTTAACATCTTCTTTCTTAAATATTAGTGCTCGAACTTCATCAGGATCTCCATTAAATATAGCTTGCACCAGTGATGGCTAAAATACAAGAGAGTAATAAAAACATTAATCACACCACATGGATGATTCTAAAGCTATTTCCACATAACTTTTAAATCTAAAAATTTTCTTCCCTATCATAATAATCACTTGGCTTTTGACATGAACCAAGTTTCATGAAGTCAAATCATATGAAAGTACAGGATTCCTCCTTGGAAAAAAAAAAGGCCTAATTAAAAAAAAAAAAATCAATACCGTATGACCAAAATTAGGTAGCATAATAAGCATAATCAGATTTTATTTTATATGAGTGGAGGCCTTTTGAATATACATACGGTAAAAAGAAAGTCTCTTCCAAATACAAGTGTGACATCTCAACATCTACTTGTGGGACATAACTTGTCAAACAAGTAGTTCCTAGCCCATGTGGAGGCCCTCGAAGGCCTCCTTGAAAAGTTCTGTTTGGGGCACCAAAAGAACTTCCATGGGTTAGTATTACATGTATAAAGATAAACACCCAAAAAAAGAAAATCTGGCAGTTGATGAAAATCACTACTATTCAAAGACCAAAAATTACTGTAAACCTGAATAACATGAAGAGGCAGACACGTGAACATCTAAATATAACAAGTTCTTAATCAACGACACAGCCTGCCTGATAAGGTATCATATTATACTAGTCAAACAAGAAATCAATTGACAATAGCATTAAAAATACGATTAAAGACTCTCTGACTCTTTTTCATATAACAGCCTTGCATGTAAATACATACAATTCATTACAGAAAAGGCTGTGCCTCGGTGTTGCTGGCAGTAGTCAACCTTTCCTAAAACATACAGTTCCTCATTCTTGTTATATTGGTTTTTAAAACCACTAAGTGAAAACAGAAATGTGGTTGCTATAACTACTATCCTCAAATTATTTTTAAAAGTCTTTTTTAGAGATTAAGAGATAAAGTCTGAAATGTTACCTAAACATCTGAAAAAGTGAAAATCAGAAATGTGTGCATTCATATACAAGTAATATTGCATCATATTCACACACCTATACTGCTTTAATTTGGGTTTTTAATGAAACTAGTGCAAATTACATTTATTCTTAAAAAATAAAATTTACCCTACTAGTTCAGTAGAATACAGTAAACATAAACTCTCATATCTTACCAACACACTTCCCAAAGGTGGAGAATGTAGGGACTTATTTTCCTGTGGCAATTTAGAAATGAATGCAGGAGACTCATCTTCTACCTCCTCCAAAACAACAATACACACTCGACTCATTCGCTCTTTTAAAAAACTGAATTCTAAGCTATGTGATAAAAGTCACAGTTGGAAGAGTACAAGTAGTTTTTCCTCCTCTTCTGTACAACACTTAGAATCATTCTCTGAACAGCGCAGCTGGTTTTTTAAAGTTAATAAATACTATCGGAAAAAGTGAAGTTTAAAATTATAAATTATAACTACATACTTGTAACTTACTAAGAAAACAATTCTGTTATTTTCTGTTGGGTTACTGTAAAACTCAAAAGAAATTTGACATCAACATGTCAATAACTAAAACTGAGTCCAGGACAAGCTCATTTAAAAATATTTTTCCCCTACCAAAACAGTCATATCCCTCTGTTTCACAGAAATTTACTTGCATAAAAAGATCACTGTCTGGGTGACATCAACACACGCTGCAGAATAAGATGAGAAACAACTGCTGTGACAGAGAAGATCGCAGCTGTACCCGCTCTTGCCTGCAAGGTCATATAGTTACCAGTAGCTGGCTTGCTTATAATTGAAAATAAAAAATAAAATCTCATTGTTCTGTTTCCACTTCTAATTTGTCTTCATTTCTTCAGCTTCACTGGTTTAATGCTGATACTATCCAGAAAAAAAAATACATCTAGAGCTCAATACAAATTCTCAAAATGTTGCTCAGAGGTTGACAATTCTTTCTGTGTTTGAGAAAGAAAAAAAAAAACAAAACAACACTCTGCATTAATAGCAAAGCTGCAGTACATTTACATGCGATGAGTCAGACCACAAGAGACAATAGGACTCTTGGTACTAGAATATGGCTTGATTAATCCAGATATTCCATATAAGAAACACAGTTAGCTTTATTCCCATCGACAGCATAGGCAAGGCAGAGCGTTCATTCTTCCTCCATCAGGCAGTGGTCTGTAGCTACTCCAGCAAAAGGACACAGACACCAGGCGGAAATGGTGTTAGCGGAGAATCCAAATGGAAGAGGCAGGCTGAGAAGGCATCTGAGCTCAAATTACTGCTTCAGGCTTTTCATTTTTAAAAAAGAGAAGGGAAAAAAACCCCAGTAGTTTATCATTCCAGTGTTTTCTTTGATCTCCACATGAATACAGCTTCCATTAAAGAGTCTTCATTCAGAGGAAGAAACAGCAGACTGTGCATCTTCTTTGAGCCAACTACTTTATTCAATCATCTGCCTCTGTGCCAGTATAGTTTCCTTCCACTGTGAAAACCGCTAGAGTTACCCTTTTCAGTCGATTTCAGATGCTTTCCTGTTCTTCAGATGATCTCTCAAAATGCCACTGACACCTCCAAATGAGTAGGTCCTTAAAAAATAGAGAACCTCAGGATCGGCGCCACAGTAGCATTTCAATTGAGCAACAGTCTGAAGAGCAAAGACTGCAGAACCGCAGAATGAAATGCCTAGTAATGCTCACATGTTACACTTACCAGAGAGCTGAGCTACTGCTCAGGATGCAACTTCCTCTAGCAGGAGAAAAAAAATAGTGCATTTGGACAGCCTTCACAATGAGAAGGTTCATGCCAGTTCTGTGACTAATCCAGATCAAACTAAAAAACTCTGTAACTGAAAAATGAGTGCGCTTTTAACATTTTCCACGAAAAGCCACAAGGAAATCTGGTGTACTGCCTCTGCTGACTAACACTGGTTTTAGCAAGTAAACAATTCCAAACAGCTTAACTGCTTTCATATGTTACAATACAGCAAATGTTTAACCCTATAGTGACAGCTGCAGTGATAATGTCTGCAGTGAATCCATAAAAGAGAACTAGAGATAAAGAAGCATTTTATGAGAATATAAATACCATGAACCTAACGTTTTCTTTTTCTTATTTTACCAAGACCATTTTTAATCTACTAGATGTTATTTTCAAGGATGCACAAAGTTTAAACAAAAGAAATTTAAGATTTACTAACAATTTCTAAGTTGTCGAATTTAATCAACCAAGTCATATTTTGAAAGGGAAAAAATAAAAATTTCATATTTTAGAAATTATAATTGTAAAATTCTATTGATCACTTGAATTTCACAAAAGAAATAATTCTATCTTCCCATCTAGATGTGGAATAAAGCCTTAAATCTGTTAAATAGCTATGTAAAACTATTGTTTCAAGTCTTTGGTAGTGAAAAGGCACAGGGTAACACAAAGCAAAGAATCTTCTCCCTTCCTATAAAATTAATTATCCCAAGCTACAAATAAGTGTCAAAAACAACCAATTTATTGTTGGCTTTCTCTGTTTCCTCCCTGCTTCTCTGCTTACTCAAGGATGGGGATATTTCCCCACAGGAAAACTACTAAGAAAATACCATGACCTCCTCAATCTTTGTTCCTTCTTCTATCAACCAGAATTCTTATTAATAAACATAATAGTTATTCTTGAACATTTGTGATGTGCTAGGTGCTATACATTCTCATTTAATACTCACAGTGACCTTGCTACACTGCCATAGTATAGAAGAAAAAAACAGACTTAGAAATTAAATATTATATCCAAAGTTAGGCAAATTAATAAAGTTGTACCTAATTACAAACACATGCTCTTTCTAATCTACTCTGCTTCCACTGATTGTACGCACACACTCTCCTGAGAGCTTTGCGACCTATAATTGCAAAATAGACTGTAAAAGTGATTTTAAAAGACAAACAATGTATAATGATTGCGAAAAGTTTAGGTAACAAAGGAACATACTATTTACCGCGATAATATTCCCAAACAAGTTATTTTAAAATAGGTACTTCAGGGCTAGCGTTACCTCACACGTTTAAGCCAGTTGACTTACCAAAAAAAACAAAAAAACCAGCATGATATAGATAAATAAGAGTGCCAGAATTTAACAACAAACGCCATTAGGTATCAGTTTATGAAAAAACCTGTAACCTTAACATAACTGTACCAAGATACTATGCTAAAAATTCGGTTATTTTTTTTTTTTTAATAAATTTATTTATTTATTTATTTTTGGCTGCCTTGGGTCTTTGTTGCTGTGTGCAGGCTTTCTCTAGTTACAGCGAGCAGGGGCCACTCCTCGTTGCGGTGCGCAGGCTTCTCATTGCGGTGTCTTCTCTTGTTGCGGAGCATGGGCTCTAGGTGTCCGGGCTTCAGTAGTTGTGGCACGTGGGCTCAGTAGTTGTGGCACGTGGGCTCAGTAGTTGTGGCTCGTGGGCTCTAGAGCACAGGCTCAGCAGTTGTGGCCACGGGCTTAGTTGCTCCGTGGCATGTGGGATCTTCCCGGACCAGGGCTCGAACCCGTGTCTCCTGCGTTGGCAGGCGGATTCTCAACCACTGCGCCACCAGGGAAGCCCAAAAATTCGGTTATTTTAAAATATATAAATGGTTTTAAGTCAAGTTAAAGACATGCAAATATTTTGACATTCAAAAATGATGTTAACTGTCACCACAAGGCTAAATAAAAACTATCACCTTGATGTCTGAAGTATTTGAAAACGAAACCACTACAGTAACAATATCCTATATTCTACTGTCACTGTCAGGGTTCTGCCCACACCCCCAAACAAAATCTCTTTTTATATGGACAATTTTAACTTGTTCTAAAGTATCCAGTGTATAAGTTCACCTACTTAAGGCTTAAGCAGGTACATCCTGTTTTCCTGTTCTAGGTCAACTTCCATACTTAGGTTTTTCCCAACCAGAAAGCAAGCTCTTTGAAGGCAGGGGCTGTGTTATACACATATTTTTTCCTTCCAATTTTTTCCATCTGTAAATAATTTCATTGAAATAAATTATATTATGTCACAAGAACTCTGGAATAGAGTAGCAAAATTACAAAAGACAATGGGGGGAGGATTCATATGCTTTAACCTGTAAACACGGGAGGCTTTAAAGTGCAACAGAATGAGTTTCGTGCCTCTAGTGGGAAAGCAACTTAAATGTATTCAACGTAAGTTGACAGCATATAAAACAATGATGCTGAATGACAGCTAACACTACGGGCTCAGGAGTCAGCCTACCTGGAGTTCAAATTCTGATTCCATTATTTATTAGCTGTGTCCCTGGGCAAACTACTTAAATTCCCTGAGTCTAAATTTCTTAGACTTCCAAGAATAATAATCTCCAGAGACTTTTACCTAGGAGACATACAGTAACAGCACAGTGTTTGAGAAGATAGGCTTTGTAGCCAAACTAATCTAATCGGGCTTCCCTAACAAATCTAACTGTGTGACCTTGAGCAAGTTATTTAACTTTCCCATGAATCATTTCAACATCTATTAAAGAACTGAACAGAATCTACTTTATAGTGTTATTAATAGTGAAGTTTAAAATAAAGATAATATTATTATTACAGATATTTAGGAGAGTTGAAAGATATCCATTGTGAAGACACAGAGTCAAAAAGAGGGCTACTGAAAACCTCCCCCTACTGGTGAGGTGATTCAGACTGGTGTCTGGAGATCCCATTCAGTTACTAAGTCCCCGCCCTTTTCAGGCCTCTAGAGAGACTTTAGAAGCTTGTCTTTACACTCCAGTGTTTATTAAGTGTTACTGGGGGAGGGAGCAGTAAACTTAGGCAAGAAGTAAGACTACAGGGTTTGGCATTCCTCCACATTCACTGTATTTTACAGTCTAGGGAAAGGGTAAAAAGGACTGGCCCATAATATATTAAATTATAAAAAATACTGAAATACTATATATAAGTTAACAGCATCATATAACACTGTTTTATATCTCCTCCTGAATAAGACAGGCCCCCTAGTTTCAAGGAACTCACATCTTAGAGGAAAAGGACACAGGTAAATAAGTATTTAAGAAATTAGGAATGGAGAAAATACCCGTGATGAAAAATTATTGACAATAATTGTGCAAATTTAAATTCACACAACTTAAGTTTTTGTTGTTGTTGCTTCTTTTTTCAGCTGAACAATGGCAAGGGGATGTGGTTTTTTCTTGAGGCATTTACTTTTTAGGCCAAATTTGATTAATTTTTTAATAGGCCAACAATTTCAACCCTGACAACTTGATAATCCTTCCATTCTTTATGCTAAAATGTACCCTATCAAAAGCTTACTCCTACTCTTCACACAGAGTCTCTTAATGGAAAAGATGGTTTAAAACCTTCATTTTACTGATAAAAAACATCCTGAAAGATTATTTTTAGGCTCCCAATTTTGTTACAACAGAATTTCTTTTTTTGACACAAATGATTTTTCCTTTCTGCATAGAGAGTCAACCCAAAGCTTGTCTTATCTCTTACGAATCTGTGAACTCCAGATTGATTACTATAGAATAAAATATCTTATTTAGGGTATGCTAAGTGGTTACTCTGTGCCAAACTAGTCTCTGAGTATTAAAAAATAAAAAGCTTGTGGGATAAGTGAGTTCAAATCATGTTTCAGAAACATTTCTCATAGTTCAAGGATCCTGAACAATCCTGAGTTACATGCCTCATCAGTCCATATACTTTAGAAAAAGTCTTATGAACAGATTTAAAAGCAAATGGGGGTGCAAGGAAAGGGGGGGATCAAGAAACAGCTGCTCTCTAGGCTACTGGTCAGATTTCCCTGTGATTAGTACAGCCACCGCAAAAATGTCACTATATGTTTTTAAAATGATGAATTCAAAATCCTTATAAGAGATCAGATTTAATTCTCTATGTGTAATGTATTTATCAACTAGATCATTTCTTTAATGTTTACCTATCATACTTCCAAAATGACCATCAATGTTACCTTAAGATCTCAACTGGTTTCACCCTACCAGCATAACAATAATTATTAACCCTTTCATTATTATAATATTACTATATACTACATAGTGTTAAAACATTAACACATTATTAATGTGATGTGTTCTTTGCAAAGACCTATATTCTGCATCCATTCTTGCCATTTTCCATTCAACTAGAACATTCAAGTTTTTAGGTAAGTACAGAGTCCCACAGGACAAAGACGATACTTCCCAGCCTCCCCTGCAGTGAGGAGCCACAGGACAAAGTTCTAACCAGCATTTTAAGTAGAGGTGTTATGTGGCTTCCAGAAAACTTCCTAAAAGGACAAATGGCATATCCATTCTGCTTCCTGGAACATGGATGACTGGCCACCATCTAAAACCAAATAAGGACCAGAGTCTAGGCTAGAGGGGATCTGGGTCCCTGAGGACTTTGTGGAACAGAACTGCCATAAAAGTCCTGGACTGCCTACTTCCTGACTTTCATGTTAGAGAGAAATAAGTTCTGCCTCATTTAAGTTACTGTGATTTTCAGTCTCTTCACATGGAGCTGAACCTAACTCTAAGTGAGAATGTTGCTCTTCCTTTAATCATCAATCAGTGGGCATATACCCTTCCAGCCCTGTTCTCCTACTATTCATACTCTAGTACAGTATAGCCACTTACATTTTCAATAAATGAAATGAATTATAAATGCTAGCCACAACAAATTTAATAGAAACAATAACTGACCAGAAAACAGCTTGAAGAACAATCCACTATTACCCTGGGTAAGCAAAGGAAAATCAGCAGAGGGAAAAGGAAACAAATATTTATCACACATATTCTCGTTGAATCCTCAATCACTACTGGCGGGTACTACTCTACAATTTATACATGGGAAACGGACGCTCGGTAACATACAGTCAGTCAATGACTCATCCATTCATCTGTATCTATTCATCATCTACTATGTGCCAGGCTTTCTGCTAGGTCGAGGAAACAAAATTATGAACAAACAGTCAATCCTTGTTCTAATGAAGCTTACACACTAATGAAGCTTACACACAAATAAATATTACATAACTGCAAACTGTGAGAAACTGTAGAAGGAAAAGAAGTTTTGGAGGGTGAAGAACTAAAGGAAGGTCCACGTGGCTGGAGCAAGCAATCATGAGGGACAATGGCAGATGCAGCTAGAGGAACAGCAAACTCAGATGACACAGGGCTTTGTCAACCAAGTTACATAGCCTGTATTTTTGATTAAGTGATTGAAAAGTCATTAAAACTTTTAAAACAAGGTAGTCATCATGATTTGCTTTAAAAAGATTATGTGGCTTCGGTGTAGAGAATGGAATGAAGTAGAAGAATGGAAGCCAAAGGACTAGTTAGGGGACCACTGCAGGAAACCAAAAGAATGAGTAATCTGAGCTAGGATGCTGGGCATGTAAATGGAGAGACAGATCTATTTTAGAAACAGGATTTATAGGACATGCTAACAAACTGGATGTAGGAGTGAGGGAGAAGGTGGTAATCACAACAACTACCAGGTTTCTGAGTTAGGAAACTAGTGCTTACTAGAGTTCAAGCAATTTGGGCCTCCTTCAGTTTCCAAATTTATAAAATGGGGAATATGATTTGTTGTATCTTATCTAAGGTCCCTTCAAGCTCAAAGTTGGTTTCAAATCTTAATCCAAAGTCTGTATCTTAGCATATACTCTCATGATTTGAAAATGAAGTGTTAACAATCCCAAAGCTGCCTAATTCTAGGTGAGTATAAAAAAGTTCCTAGGGCTTCCCTGGTGGCACAGTGGTTGAGAATCTGCCTGCTGGTGCAGGGGACACGGGTTCGAGCCCTGGTCTGGGAGGATCCCACATGCCGCGGAGCAGCTGGGCCCGTGAGCCACAACTGCTGAGCCTGCGCGTCTGGAGCCTGTGCTCCGCAACAAGAGAGGCCACGATACTGAGAGGCCCGCGCACCGCGATGAAGAGTGGCCCCCGCTTGCCGCAGCTAGAGGAAGCCCTCACGCAGAAACCAAGACCCAACACAGCCAAATAAATAAATAAATAAATAAATAAGTTCCTAAAGAATGGTAAGATTTGGTTCAATCCTTCTCCAGTACATTGAAATAATCTAAAAACCTTTTGGCAAGAATACCTTATTCTTAAAGCATGCACCAAAATTACAATAGCAACTGATTCAACAAATACTTACTATTACTATTTCCACTCCACTATGCACACCACACCAAGAGATCACAAAATGTCATATACCACCTTCACCTTCAAAGACCTTATGCAACCTAGTGATTTTTTGGATATGACACCAAAAACACAGGCAACAAAAGCAAAGAAAAACAAGTGGGACTACATCCAACTAAGAAGCTTCTGCACAGCAAAGCAAACCATCAGCAAATTGAAAAGACAACCTACAGAATGGGAGAAAATATCTGCAATCCATATATCTGATAAGGGGTTAATATCCAAGATATATAAGGGCTCATACAACTCAACAGCAAAAACAAACACAAACAAAAACACCCACAAAAAAACCCCAAAACCAAATAACCTGATTTTTAAAATGGGCGAAAACCTAAGTAGGTATTTTTCTAAAGAAGACATATGAATGACCAATAGGTACATGACAACAACAAAAGGTGCTCAACATCACTAATCTTTAGGGTAATGCAAAGCAAAACCAAAATGAGATTTCACTTCATACCTTTTAGGACAGCTAGCATCAAAAAGATGGGACAACAAGTGTTGGTGAGTACATGGAGAAAAGGAAACCCTTGTACACTGTTGGTGGGAATGGAGAATGGTACAGCTACTATGAAAACCAGTATGGAGGTTCCTCAAAAAATTAAATATAAAACTAGCACAAGATCCCGCAATCTCACTTCTAGGTATATATCCAAAGGAAATTAAGCCAGTACCTCAAAGAGATGTCTGTACTCCTGTGTTCATTGCATCATTATTCACAAAGCCAAGATATGGAAACAACCTAAGTGTCTATTGACAGATGAATGGATAAAGAATATATATATGTATATATATGTGTGTGTGTGTGTATATATATATATATATATATATATATACACACACATACACACACATACATACAATGGAATATTATTCAGTTACAAAAATGAAGGAAACTGTGCCATTTCCAACAACATGGATGAATCTGAAGGATATTACAGTAAGTGAAATAAGCCAGACACAGAAAAATATTGTATGATTCCATTTATATGTGAAATCTTTAAAAGTGAACTCATAGAAGCAGAGGGTAGAATGGAGGTTGCCAGGGGCTTGAGGGTGGGGGAAAAGGGGAGATGTTAGTCAAAGGGTACAAACTTTCAGTTTTAAGATGAATAAGTTCTGGGGATCTAACATATAGCATGGTGACTATAGTTAACAACACTGTATGTATATTTTGAATTTGCTGAGAGTAGATCTTGTGTTCCTATCACAAAAGAAAAAAATGATGACTATGTGAAGTGATGGATTTGCTAATTAACACGTTTAGTTTGATTGTAGTAACCATTTCATAAGGTATATGTATATCAAATTGTCATGCTGTACACCTTAAATATACACAATCTTTACTTGTCAATTATACCTAAATAAAGTTGGGAGGAAAAAAGGCCTTCTATGGCCTAAATGAGGTACTACATCATACACACAAAAAATTAACAAGGTAAGAATACAAAAGACAATAAAAGGCAGTATATATAGAAGACTTAAATAAGAGATATAGACTATACCTGCCACTAATCAGTCACTGGTAAGAGTGCAGCATATGAATTTATTAATTGTAATTGGTATGTAAAGATACCGTCTAATTGCCCACTCCATAAAAAAAATGATGTCCTTTATAAAGCTATCTATAAACTTCATTGTTGTTAATTTTTCCACCTTTAATTTACTGGAAGGGTGCTTTCTCAAAGAAACCAATGGTCTACTAGCTAGAACATTTAATATCAAAACTTATTCTTGATCACATTTGTGAGAAAAATGTTGAAACGCTAAAACTATTTAACACTAAAACTATTTATAATGCAAGAATAATAGTTTAGCTACCCAAAGTGTAAATAAGTGCCATCTAATAGAAAAAGAAATATAAAGTGAGCCACATAGGCAACTTAAATTTTCTAGTAAACACATTTTAAAATGGTGAAACCGGTAAAATTAATTATAACAATACTTTGTGTTATCAAATATATCCAAAATATTGTATCAGCTTGTAATCAACATAGTTACCAGATACTTTACTTTTAAAATTAAGTCTTCAGGGCTTCCCTGGTGGCGCAGTGGTTGAGAATCTGCCTGCCAATGCAGGGGACATGGGTTCGAGCCCTGGTCTGGGAGGATCCCACATGCCACGGAGCAACTGGGCCCGTGAGCCACAATTACTGAGCCTGCGCCTCTGGAGCCTGTGCTCCGCAACAAGAGAGGCCGCGATGGTGAGAGGCCCGCGCACCGCGATGAAGAGTGGTCCCCACTTGCCGCAACTAGAGAAAGCCCTCGCACAGAAACGAAGACCCAACACAGTCATAAATAAATAAAATAAATAAATAAATAAAAAAAGAACGTGAATTTCTAAAAAAAAAAAAAAAAAAAATTAAGTCTTCAAAATTTGTTGTGTATTTTATAGTTACAGCATATCTCAATGCAAACATTAAATTTTCATTGGAAATAACTGATTTCTATTCAGATTTCATAAAATTTACAATACATGTGCTCAAGTTGTTCCAAACATACTTAAAAGTTTTGCAATAACTAAGACAATTAGACAAAATTAAGAATTAAGTTCCTCAGTTACAGTAGCCAGCCACATTCAGCTAGTGACTATCATGTTGTATAACACTGGCTTAAATCTGTAAGGACTGACTTAAATATACTATCTACATTACTGTCTAAAGGAAAAGAACATAGTTTAGATTTTTATGATGGTTCAGAGTCACTAATGTGAATATACGTTGTTAGACTGTTCTACAGTAAAATAACCACATTAGGAGATAATGGCCTTAGTTGATGTTTCCTAAATATTTCTGTCTTAACTTGAATGGCTCACTAGTTCTTTCTTTTTTTCTTTGTCTCTTCTCTCAAAACATATAAACACCTCCCTAATTTTATCACAGTATTAACCCTGGCTTGAAGGCAGTAACATATTTTCTTGTGAACAAAGTACATGAACTTTATAGGTGCCATTTTCTTCATTATGCAGAGGCCTCTTCACATACATTACATTAGGGTTCCACACAGAGTTCATTAGGTTTAAGTTAACAAAAATTGGCTAGCTATCTGTCAGCATATTACTTTCTTTCTTTAGGTACCTTTATTTTACTATCGAAGGAAATGGAACTGATCAAGTATTTTTTATAGTTGTTTTCAGTTCTAATATTTTATGAGTTTGTGTCCCTTTTCTGATAACAGTAGGCTGATTCATGAAAGGGAAGTACCAAAGGTGGTGGTAGCAACCATTGATTACGTTGTTTTCCATAAGTTTGACTGTGAGAAAAAAAAATAAATTAGGCAATATTTAACCCAAAAAGGGTTAAGGGAAAAAGGTAAAGGTCAAGATAAACACGGTGAAGGTTAAAGAACTTGATTTTCAAAAAGGAAAGACATAGGGAAAGTGATGTCAGCAAGCTGGTGAACAAGAAGCCATGGACAAGCTAATTCACGAAAAATACATGGACTTGTTCCCTTTGTGAAATCCAGAAACCAGCTGAGGGGCTTCCACACCCCAGGACTGTGCAAAACCAACCACACTGAAGCCTGTAGTAAAATCTGAGACACCCTTTTGCTATAATTCCTACCCCTGGTGCAGTGTCATACAATCGGCAATAAACCCCCAGCAACAAACTTCTCCTTGGGGAGGGGAGTAAAGGACTAAACTGTACGTTTAACATCCAATCTTGGGGTTGCTGCGGGAGGAACTGGCTTCTGTCTTGCCTGTCTCAGAGTGCTGATGGGTTCTGACATACTCTAGATACCTGGTGGCAGCTAAGAACAAAGAAGGCAGTTTGGTCTACCCCTTTGGAAGCATTCACCAGAGCCCCTCCCCCCAGCTCAGTGCAGTGTAAGCAGATGCAAAAAACCCAGGTCCCAGTTTTCCCCTGGGGAGGGTAAGAGCTGGACCATGTGGCTAATGTTCCAACTTTTCTGGGGGCTGACCAAGGACATGGCTTCTGTCTCTTAGAGCACTGATGGGACCTGACATACTCCAGCTGCTTGGGGGCCACTGAGAACAAAGACAGTAGTTTGGATTAGCATGCAAGGACTCACCATTACCTCCTACCACGCTCCATGCCACCTCAGCACAGAATAAGTGAGGGAAAACCCACAGATCCCAGCTTCACCCTGGAGAGGGAAATAATTGGACTGTGTGCCCAATGTTCCAACTTTTCCAGGTGCCATCAGAGGGACTGGCTTCTGTCTCAACTGTCTCAGAGTGCTGACAAGATCCTGCACACTGTAGTTGCCTGGGGGTTGCTAAGAATAAAGATGGCAGTTTTGGACTAGTACTAAGCTTTGAGACAGCCCCAGAATCTCTGGCCAGGCTGAGTGGTTGGGATCTTCCCCTGTATGAAACCAGTCCATGAAGACAGGGTGAGGTGTCTGTTTTTTCTACAAGTATAGATACCAACACAAGGAGTCAAAGAAAATGAAGAAACTGGGAAACATGATCCAAACAAAAGAACAAGATAAAGCTCCAGTAAGTGACCCAAATGAAAGGGAGGTACATGCATTACCTGGCAAGGAATCCAAAATAATGGTAATAAAAATGCTCACTGAGATCAAGAGAACAATATGTGGACAAAGTAAAAATTTCAACAAATAGAAAAATTTAAAAAGAACCCAACAAAAATCTTGGAAGTGAAGAATACAATAACTGAACTGAAAAATTCAAAAGAGGGATTCCACATCAGAGTAGGTCACACAGAAGAAAGAATCAGTGAACTTAAAGACAGATTATTTTAAATTATCCAGTGGAACAAAAAGAAAAAAGAATGAAAAGCATGAAGAAAGCTTACGGAACTGATGGGACACCATCAAATAGACCAATATACACATTATGGGAGTCCCAGGAAAAGACAGAGAAAAGGGCCAGAAAACTTACTCAAAGAAATAATAGCCAAAAACTCCCCAAATCTAGGGAAGGAAATAAGACATCCAGGAAGCCCAACAGGGTCCCCAAAAAATAAGCTCAAAGAAATCCACACCAAGACACATTAAAATCAAACTGTCAACAGTTAGAGCAGCAAGAGAAAAGTGACTTGTCATATGCAAGGGAATCCCCATAAGACTGCATGGGATAGCTCAGCAGAAACTTTGCAGGCCCGAAGGGAGTGGGATGGTATATTCAAAGTGGTGAAAGACAAAAACTGCCAACCAAGAATAATACAGGTGGCAAAACTGTCCTTCAAAAATGAAGGAGAGATGAGGACTTTTCCAGATAAACAAAAGCTGAAGGAATTCATCAGCACTAGACCTGCTTCACAAGAAATGCTAAAGGCTTTTCTTCAAGTTGGAATGAATGGATGCTAAAAAGCAACATGAACACAGATGAAAGTATAAAATGTGCTGGTAAAGGTAAATATATAAACAAATACAGAATACTGTTATACTGTAATGGCAGTACGTAAATAAGTTTTAATTCTAGTATAGAAGACAAAATTATTAAAAACAACTAACTATAAAATATTAATGATTCACAATATAAAAATATATAAATTGTGACATCAATAACAAAGCATAGGAGCAAAGAAGTGTACAGTTTTTGTACGAGGTTAAAGTTATCGGCTTAAAATAGACTGTTATAAACCTAACCCAGGGGTCCCCAACCCGTGGGCTGCAGCCCGTATCGTCTGCGGCCCAGTATTGGTCTATGGCCTGTTAGGAACCAGGCAGCACAGCAGGAGGTGAGTGGCGGGTGAGCAAATGAAGCTCATCTGCCACTCCCATGGTTCGCATTACCACCTGAGCCATCACCACCCCCGCCCCCGGGTCCATGGAAAATTGGCGTTCCACGAAACCAGTCCCTGGTGCCAAAAAGGTTGGGGACCGCTGACCTAACAGACATATACAGAACATTCCACACAACAGCCGCAGAATATACTTTCTTCTCAAACAAACACAGAACATTCTCCAGGACAGATGACATCTTAGTCCACAAAGTATATTTTACCAAATTTAAGAAGAAACTAATAATCCACAGCAGAAGGGAATGCTGGAAAATGTGGGGGAAAAAATTTTTTTTTACTTTATTTGTTTGCATTTGTTTGTTTATTTATGGCTGCATTGGGTCTTCACTGCTGAGTGTGGGCTTTCTCTAGTTGCAGCGAGCGGGGCCTACTCTTCATTGCAGTGTGTGGGTTTCTCATTGTAGTGGCTTCTCTCATTGCGGAGCACAGGCTCTAGGTTCGCGGGCTTCAGTAGTTGTGGCACGCAGGCTCTAGAGCAAAGGCTCAGTAGTTGCAGCACATGGGCTTAGTTGCTCCGTGGCATGTGGGATCTTCCTGGACCAGGGATCGAACCCCTGTACCCTGCAATGGCAGGTGGATTCTTAACCACTGCACCACCAGGGAAGTCGTGAAAATGTGGAAGTTAAACACATTCCTGAACAACCAGTGGGTCAAAGAAGGTATCAAAAGGGAAATCAGAAAATATCTTGAGACAAAAACGAAAACAAAACATACCAGAACTCATGAGATGTAGCAAAAGCACGAAGAGGGAAGTTTCTAGCAATGAACCTACATTAAAAAGGAAAGATCTCAAAACAACCTAAATTTGCTTCTAAAGAACTAGAAAAAGAACAGAGAAAAGCCAAAGGTAGCGAAAGGAAGGAAGTAATGTAAGATTAGGGCAGAAATAAAATAGAGAACATAAAAACAATAGAAATGAAATAAAAAAAAACTAAGACTTGGTTTTTTGAAAAGATAAAACTGACATATCTTCAGCAAGACTAAGAAAAAAAGAGAACTCAAATAAGTAAAATCAGAAATGGAAGAGGAAATATTACAACTGATGCCACAGGAGGAAAAAAGAATATGAGACTACTATAAACAATTATATGCCAACAAATTGGGCAACTCAGAATAAATGGATGAATACTTAGAAACATACTACCAACCAAGACTGAATCATGAATAGGAAATCTGAGCAGACCTATAACTAGTAAAGAGACTGAATCAGTAATCAAAACCTCCCAACAAAGAAAACCCAGGACCAGAGGGCTCTACTTGTGAATTCTACCAAACATTTAAAGTATTAATGCCAGTCCTTCTCAAACTTTTCCCAAAAAAACCAAAGAGGAAGAATAATTTCCAAACTCATTTTATGAGCCAGAATTACTCTGATACCAAAGCCAGATAAAGACACTACAAGAAAAGAAAATTACATGTCAATATTCCTGATGAACACAGATGCAAAAGTCCTCAACAAAATATTAGTAAACCAAATTCAACAGCACATTAATAGAATCATGCACCATAACCAAGTGGGACTTAACTCTGGCATGCAGTCATGGTTCATCACACAAAATTCAATTAATGTGATGCACAACATTAACTCAATGAAGGATTTTAAAAACTCACAATCATGTTGATAGATACAGAAAAAACATTTGACAAAATTCAACACCCTTTCATGATAAAAACTTGCAACCAACTAAGAATAGAAGGAAACTACCTTAACATAATACAAGCCATATATGAAAAGCCCACAAACTCAATGGTGAAAAGATTCAATGCTTTTCCTCTAAGATCAGGAATATGGCAAGAATGCTCACTCTTACTACTTCTATTTAACACAGTACTGGAATTCCTAGCCAGATCAGTTAGGCAAGAAAAAGAAATAAATGGCATCCAAATCAGAAAGGAAGAAGTAAAACTATTCCTGTTTGCAGATCTTATGTTGCATGATCTTATGCAGAAAACCCTTAAGACTCCACAAAAAAACTGTTAGAACTAATTAATGAATTCAGTAAAAGTGCAGGACACAAACTGAACAAAAGTCAGTGGCATTTCTGTACATGAAGAATTAACCATCTGAAAAGGAAACTTCATAAACAATAAAATACTTAGAAATAAACTAAGGAGGTAAAAGACTTGTAAACTGAAAATCACAAAACAGAGATAAAAGAAATTAAAAAATGACATAATAGGGGACTTCCCTGGTGGCGCAGTGGTTAAGAATCCACCTGTCAACCCAGGGGACACGGATTCAAGCCCTGGTCCGGGAAGATCCCACATGCTGCAGAGCAACAAAGCCCATGCACCACAACTACTGAGCCCACATGCCTAGAGCCTGTGCTCCGCAACAAGAGAAGCCACCGCAATGAGAAGTCCACACACCGCAACACAGAGTAGCCCCCGCTCATCACAACTAGAGAAAGCCTGTGCAGCAATGAAGATCCAATGCAGCCAAATAAATAATCTTAAAAAAAAAAAAAAGACATAATAAATGAAAATATATCCTATGTTCATGGTTTGGAAGACAATATTGTAAAAAAAAGAGAAAAAAAAGGGAATAACTGAAAAAGAATAGTGATGAAGGGACTTCCCTGGTGGCACAGTGGTTAAGAATCCACCTGCCAATGTAGAGGACAAGGTTCAATTCCTGGTCCGGGAAGATCCCACATGCCACAGAGCAACTAAGGCATGCGCCACAACTACTGAGCCTGCACTCTAGAGCCCATGAGGCATAACTACTGAGCCCACGTGCCACAACTACTGAGCCCACGTGCCGCAACGACTGAAGCCCGTGTGCTGCAACTACTGAGCCCGCATGCCTAGAGCCTGTGCTCTGCAACAAGAGAAGCCACCTCAATGAGAAGCCCATGCACCACAACAAAGAGTAGCCACCGCTTGCTGAAGCTAGAGAAAGCCTGCACACAGCAACGAAGACCCAATGCAACCAAAAAAAAAAAACAAAAAAAACAGAACTTATTAAAAAAAAGGAATAGTAATGAAAGAAGATCGTACAGATGCAGAAAAAGAAGGGAAGATCTAGAACGGAAGTAGAAAAATTATCTAAGTCATGAAGAGGGCATCTTTATCTTCTCAAACAAGAGGAAAGGATCAATGTAGGTAAGTTAATAAGTGGCAGAGAAAAGATAATGTTGAAAAGGAGTAGGAGTAAGTGTTTAGCAGTTGAAATGGGTCATGGGTTCTAAGCTGGATAGTAACAAAAATACAGAAATAAAGGTAGTTTCAGTACACAAGACACGTTGTGGGGTGTGTTCACTGGAGTACATGGTTAGAGCTAAGGGTAGAGGATCACTGATGTTGAACTGCGAAGTAGAATGTTCAAAATGTCATCTACGAAGAAATGAAATCACCTAGATGATGGGAAAACAGCTACAGCCCAGAGGTGCTGGGGAGTGAGATTTGACAGACAACAGCAATGTTCCAGAAATAGAAGAATTACCTACCAGATGGCATGCGCCTCAAAATAAGGAAGGTTTTTATAGGTAGGTAGACTAGTAACATTTTCCCAAGATAAACTGGCCGTGAGAAAAGGAACAGCTACACTTAAGAAGACCTCCGGAGAAGGACGTACTTATGAAAACACTGAGTTTCAGCGAAGACAGGACATGGAATGGGTTTTCTGGGAAGAGTGTAGATTCAAGAGTTATACATAAGAACTTAAGGTCTAAATAAATATTTAGATGACTATTTTCAGACTTCAGTCTTGAGAAAAATAACTACTTCCTTTGAAAAGTATGCAAGCAAAAAAATTTTAATAAGCCAAATATAACAATACAGGTAGTTTTCTAGAACATACCCAATATGCCAAAACTAAGGAAGAAAGGAGAAGTATGTAGTACTGTATTTAAGCAGTATTTTTTAAAGTTAGATTATTTTCTTCATAATTTTGATTACCTCAGCAAGTAGTTTAAAGTTAAGCAAAAGTTTCATCATTCAGACTGAAGGCCAGACTGAATTAAAGTTTTTTACATCGTGTTATTTGGGAAAATATCCTATTTGATCTCTTATGAGTATAATTTTTGTCTGGAATTTATGTTATCTAGCAGCATGTCTGGCATATGACTTATGTTTACCAGACCCATGATAAACACATTTTCTGAAATATAATTAACATTGTTTGCATAATTAATAATCTTTCAGCAACTGTTTCAAAGACAACTTAGGCCCAATATTTCAAAGTTTTAGAGTATAAAATTTTTATTTTAAATAGGCTGAATTTCTGCCTTTAAAAAAAGATTGAAGAAAGGGTAGTTGCAATTCATTCTGGTTTCTACAATGTGGTGACACTGGGGTAAATGTAGTATTAAGTTACTGTACTTTACAAGCTGAAGGGAGAAAATTTTCAATTTAAAAATAAGTTGCTATGGTTACCCAATGTTTACCTTTATAAGCAATAACTATGTGAGCCATCCAGGGATTTCCCACCAGTGCAGTAGGATCAGTAGCTGAAGTGCACACTAGCTGTTTCACACACAAATTGGGGCTGCATACGCCACTTCCATTTCAAAGTAGTTATCGTTGGGAAATACTAAGGAAGATGATTCACATCTTTCTAAACCACAGAAGGGTGGGTGGAGACAAAAACACTAAAAGTAACTATTTTAAAATCCAAGTGATGACTCAGATAGTTTTCAACATTTTTCATATTCTTTAGTTTCCTCTATTAAAGAGTGCTATCTAAAATTTTACAAAGCAGCTTCTATTGTTGAAAGAAGGAAAGGGTGTTTCTAACATGTTTCAGTCATGGAATTTTTTTGCATAAATAGATGTTCATGCTCTTGATAAATTTGTAAAACGTCATGCTTATAACTTATATTACCTCAGTACTTCAGAATAAAACAATGCCGATTCCTTTAGATGTAGTCAATTTTTAACCTCCTGAGTGGGAAGAAGAGGGTCCCTGTCAGAATTGATGATAAGCTCATTCTTGAAAAACTGGTAGTTAAACCTGCTATCAGTTACTGTATTACAGAACCTTTTGTCTATTTTGTTCACAATTAGAACACTCAGTAATGCAAGAATACCTATGAAACTTTGACCCCAATATAGTTCTAATGTGATCTTAAAATTATGAGACCCATTACATCTTAATGGGTCTTCCACAAAGTATCTAATTTTCTGCACAACAGATTATCAAATATGTTTGTTCTTTAATATCAGGGCTATCCTTAACTAAAATAAAATAGCATGTTACACCAAACTAGTTTAAACAATAGAGTCTTATCATCATAAACAAAAAGAAGTGAAATAAGGGGGCTCCAAGGTGACTGATTTGGTTACTCAACGCTATCACGTAAGACACCTGGGCTCCTTCCAGCTTTTCTGTCAGACTCAGCATGGACCTTAGGATAATTGCCTTCACAGTCACAAAATAATACCTGCCATACTTCAAGGCATCATATCAGACACATATTGCTGTCCAGCAGAAGGGGGAGTTTTCTTCTGTGTCTCTTTTTTAGGTACAAAGAAGACTTCCCCAGAAGCTGTTGGGTTGGTCAAAAAGTTCGTTCGGGTTTTCCCGTAAGATGTTATAGAAAAACCTGAACGAACTTTTTGGTGAACCCAATACCTAAACTGACTTTCCCTGATATGTGACCAGACCTTGCTCACTACTAAGCAGAGCAGGATTACCATGATTAGCTTACACTATCAGGGACTCCTCCAAGTCATGTGAGATAGAGGTGGGCAACCAAACAAAACTGGGGGCCTGCAAGGAAGGAAGTGGGTAATGGCCAGTGAGTAGGCAACTAACAGTATACTATTTACTATATAGAAAAATTAAATCTTGGCATTTTATTTCAATAGTTTAGTTTTCCCCCCATTATGAGATACTCTGAGAACTCTAGAGATTTATTTTTAAAAGGGAAAAAAAATCAGTCACCAATAATTTATCTTAAGACAGATGAAA
Source organism: Balaenoptera musculus (assembly GCF_009873245.2). Taxonomy (NCBI): domain Eukaryota; kingdom Metazoa; phylum Chordata; class Mammalia; order Artiodactyla; family Balaenopteridae; genus Balaenoptera; species Balaenoptera musculus. The sequence continues at coordinate 10,614,173 of NC_045788.1, read as the reverse complement.
GGCGATCATTTTATGAATACTACTGACAAAAGAGAATAGTATACTTTAGAATATAAAATTGTAAAATTACACTTTAATTCTGACCAATTAAAATCAAAGTTTTATGTCAAAAATGTTTCCTGTTAATCCCACTTTTCTCTTCTAGGAAAAGTAAGGCTAACACTACTAGACATAGGTCAAACCACACCTAGAGTAATGAGACCAGAACACATTCAAAGAAGGCAGCCAGGAATGATCGTGGATCAGTGAAGCTGAGGGGTTTGGAGACAGGGAGAATATACCAGCTTTAAAATATCTGAAATGCTGTCATTGCGAAGAGATACCAAACTGCATAGGTCTGGAAATAAGAACTAGGATCAATGAATAGTAACAAGCAGGAAGATAAAATCTGGTTCAATATAAGATAGTACTTTTTTACCTAGCATTTTATCTGAAGATGGAACAGGTTGGCTGCTCATATGGGGCAGGGACGAATATCCCAGGTCACCTGAATACCTACTTACGATGATTCTAGGCGCTTAATGTGTACTTAACTTGTAACAACATTCCTGCAAAATACACTCCATTTCACAGATAAATTCTGAGCTAGACAAGTTAAAACTGGCAATCACACAGCTAAGAACTGGAGAAAACTGGATTCTTACCCTGGCCCATCTGTCTCCAAAGCCTGGCTCTTCCCACACATCACACACCTAAAAGAAGTTAAATCAGTTGTTAAGGAAGCAAATGGGATTTCTGAGTTGGTGAGAACTGTCATCTGACTCGAAGTCCCTTTCAAAACTAAGATGCCAGAAATGAAAAGTAATACTCCCTTCCACTTGTACCAGCACTTCACAACTGTTCTCACGTTAGTCCCTCACAGCAGCGATGTAAGGTAAGTAAGCTGGGGAAGCATTCATTCTGTTGGCATTCTACCTCAGAGAATAAGAGGACAACAAAGATGGAGTCCTTCAACTTTCTTCTGGTTTACCCCCAAGATAGTTATTTTCCATTTTTTCCCTCTGATCTTTCATTCATTCAGTACTCATTTACTAAACACTTCTTACATGCCAGATACCAAACCTCAATGACTCTGCAGTCTGATGGGAGGAACCTGTAGGCACAGAGGGAAAAAGAGTACATTTAAAAAAAAAATTTCCATCTCCTTAACAGATCTTACTCTATCAATTTCAACTCCTTTCTTATATCACTTTGATTTACTCCTCACTGCTGCCCCTGCTCCTTTCTCTTAGCCTACAGAACACTCTGCCCCCCTGTACTACTCCATTTTTACTTGTTTCTCCCTACTGCAGCCAGACTCCATTCTCAACCACCACTCAACTGATATTGCTCTAAGGTCACCAATGATAACCAACTGCAAAATCTTTATTTTTCTCAACTAGTCTACAATACTGGACACCAGTGATCTTTATTAAACTCTCTTCTTGCTATTTCCATAAAGTTTTCATCTATTTTTTAAACCTTTTTTGTAGTCCCTTTCATTTGGCTTTTCTTCCACCCCCTATACCTAAATATTGGCTTTCCTTTCAGTCCACTTTTCTTCCTCCTGGTCTACAATCTCTTCCTGGACAATCTCATCTGTTTCTATAATATGAGTCATCATTTATGTGATATTTCCAAGACTTTATTTCCAGTCCTAACCTCCAAACACAACTTCCAAATGCTCAATGGGCCCTTTTACCTGCATGTTCTGTATTATCTCAGACTCGGCATATCAAAATTCAACATACCATCTCTAGTCCACTCCCCCAAACGGTTCTTCTGCTGAAATTCCCAGGTTGGTTAACAGCATTGACACTGTCATATACGTAGTACACAAAAAGAATTATCTAGAAGACTTCCCTTACTTTATCTCCCAATTCTAGTTAGTTGCCAAGTTTTAGGCATTCTACCTAAAATCTTCCTAAACTCTCTTCATCCACAGGGACCTAGTTCAGACCCACTTCAGTCCTCATCTGAATTATCAAAACCACCTCCTAACTGGTCTCTCAACTCTTGGCTCTCCTTTTTCCAGTTCTATCCATCCTTGTAGCAGACATGGGTTCCTTCACAAGAATCCCTTGCTTTAGGGAGTGCATCTGGTCCAAAGATATACAAGAGACCGAGAACTGGCCAGAGCACCCCCTACTCCTAGTCACATGTTTAGGTCAGGAATGAACATAAAATCAAAGCCAGGCAGGATTTTCCTCAAGGTTTTAGTTTCCTGCTGAGGATATCAGGGAAAAATACTCTCTTCTTCTTTTGGGACTGTAAGGAAATGTAAGCTGAACTGCCTGTAGAAGAGAAAAAAAGGATACAGCTTTAAAAGGGTAAGGGATGAGGGGACTCCACTGTCACCAAGTCCTGGATGAAGCTCTGCCTGACTATCCCTACTGCCTGGCTAATCAGTTTTCTTTTGCATTTAAGCCACTTTGAGTTGGGATTTCTGCCATCTGTAACCAAGAGTCCTGATTAACAATTTTCTATACCACAAGTCACTTCTCTAAATCACAGATAAAATGTTATTTGCCTGCTTTTATTTAGTCAACTAAATTTTACTAAAACACAACACTGAAGGCACCCACCACTACCCTGTCTTTAAGTTTCACAAATGCAAATATACTTGTTAATATTGTAATATACCATATCATTTCATGCAGCTGTGCCACTGTCTACACTGTTCCCTCTGCCTAGAATGCTCCCTTTCTACCTGCTTATCCACAAAATATATAGTAGGGTTGCATAAAATAAGGCTGGAAAATTAGGTAGGGGCCAAACCATGAAGGGCCTTAAATGCCACACTGACATATACACATTTTAACTGCAGAATGGTGGGGAGACCACTAAAAAATTGTAAGTCAAAAAGTGACATAATCAGATTTGTATCTTAGAGGCCTCAATGTGGACGTAGTATGAAGGATGACCTAAAAATGAGGTGATACTAAAGGCAGAGAAAACAATAGTAGGCTACTGAAATAGTCTAAGCCAGAGGCTACAAAGGATGGTAAGAGGAATAAATTAGGACATTTCTGGGGAAATAAATTTTGCCAACTGCTGTCAAATAGCATTGATAAATCTTTCAAAGTTTTTAAACTAGCATTTCTACTTGCAAGAAAGTAGACATAAGGAAGTAAATGTGAAGCCTATAAAATTTACATATCAAGATTTTACTGAAGGAGCATTGATAAGAAAACATTAACAACAACCTAAGTGTTAAACAATAATTTAAAATTTAGAATATATCATACAGTGAAACTGAATGATATTTAAAAACCGAATTTTTTAAAGCATGAGGCAATACCCATAAATGTTAAGTGGAACACACCACTGCACACAATATGATTCTAATTATGTTCAATAATGAAGATCAGAAGGATTTTTTTTTAAAAAAAGCAACAACAGTATCGAGAGATTAGTTAGATGAGTGGTAGGATTATGGATAATTTGTTCATTCCCTCATATGTTCACATATTTGGTTTTTTCTGAGTAACACTATTCCTTAGTCATGATTTGCTAAACTCAACCACTATTTAACGGTAAAGAAAAATAAGTCCTACACGGGTTAAATGACAAAAATTCACATTAATAAGTGTTGGGACCAAAACCTGAACACTGCCTGGGTGGAAGGCTTGCTGTTAAGAAGCAGACCCATGAAGGCAGAGCCATCACCCACAGCTCCGGAGAACCTGCAACAGCTGGGCACTGAGCACAGACCAAGGCTGTTAAGGCTTGAAGCTGGCCTCTAAATTCGCACCTCAAAGGCATCAAATCACCAGTGAAGAGGAGACTATAAGAAGGCGTAATTTAAATGCTTATTTTTATAACTTAATTTTTATATAAAAAAATCTTTCAAGGAACAGAAAAGGAAATAGTAATGACAGACTAGACAGAAGAAAGAAGGCCTCAGAGAAAGGTGTTTGGAGACACTGATGTTCTATTGTCTGTACTTACTTTGCTTTTTAAAATACATGAATGCTTTTAATGCGAGATTATTATTTCCTTGAAGTGAGATTTCCACAACCTTGTTACAATCCCAAATAAACTCTACAGACCCAAGCATTCAATTTAGTCAAGCAGGATAACGATCAAAAAGTCCTTTGATAACTAACAGAAGAGAATTTGAATATAATATTTGTGAAATAAAAAGGCTTCAATGAAGACGTTTGGGTGGCTACTGGATAGGAGAGAAAAACAAAATGATCAAGGACAATTTTTAAAGCCTGAGCTATCTGAATTTTTTCTAACATTACAAATTAAGAAACTGTGTTTTATTTAGATGCCATTTAAATTACAGCACCACCTAAAAAATCAAAACATCTAAGACGGTTCTAAGGTAGTAGATTGAAGATTATATAAAAAATCTAGTCAGGTATAGCTCAACCATTTCATACACAAAGACTTATTATCTTTTTTTAAAAATTAAACTGAGTATTAGATCACAAATGATTAAAACTATGTTTCACTAGTTTTAATTTACCTACCTATAAGAGCAATTATACCGCTATCTTAACTTCACTGGTTCTTTACGAAGAATTTAAAAATGATTCCCTATGTAAAGTTAGAAAATTTGCAGAAACCAATGCAAAAGCACCATCCAGTGGTAAAAGATGAAAATTACAACTTATAAATTTGTGACTCTACATGGTCTCCAATACAAATTACCAGGAAAGAAAAAATAAATGGGCTAAATGATGTTGATGGTGTCTGCTATTTGTTACCATTTTCCCAATCAAATCTTATTCTTACTACCTCAAGTTTGACATTTTTCCCTTTTCTGACTTGCCCACCCATTACCCAAATGCTTGACTAAATTCAAGACTCACCCAGGGCCTTTACTGAGCCAGAGGTTAGAAAACAGTTTCTAAAGAACAGAAATAAGGTGTGTGAGGGATGAATTTCCAGTGGAATTCTACTCAGCAAGGGCCATTCCAGGTAACAACAAATGAGAGGCATCCTATGTTTCATTTTTATTTAAATGATAAGTTGGTAGATAATCCTGAAAAGCCAGGTAAAGATTCACAATTGGTTAATGCATTCAGAATTCAGAATTCCTAAAGAGAATATGAATACTTGACATCATCAAAATTATTCCAAGTTGAAGAATACAACCTAATAATGCTTTCCCAAAAATCTGCTCCCCATCTACCGGAATATAGATGGATAAAAATTTTCAGCTTCCAATAACACCTCTCTGATCACCCTCTTCTAAAAAAAAAAAAAAAAAAAAGGTAACTAATAAATTACTAAAAAGCAAAAAGCTAATAAGGGTGATTTTTTTGTTTTGAAACAACGTTGCATTAAGTCTACTTAATATCAAATGGTATTACCATTTGATAATCATCATAAACTATTTATCACAAAGTATGGTAGGCTGCCACTTGGTAATGGTAAAGAAGCCAATGACTGGGCTATAGTTTCTTCCTTTCTACACAATCTTTCAGTATGCATGAATTTCAAATAAGAAGCCTAACAAACCATACCAATGATATCAAACTAGCTTATATTGTCTTCACTAGTGCCTGCAGTTTGACACCTGCAGCTTTTTAAACTACTTTCACTAACAACACAGGCGTCACTCTCATAGTGAGGCTCCCTGGGGATGACAGGCTGACATGTCTACAGTGAATGGCTGACATGTCTACAGTGTACATCACAAACATGGAACACACAGGAAAACGAGCTAGGAGCAGGGAGACACCAGTCAGACAAGAGAAGGAAGAACACGTCCAGTACTACATCAGTGTTTCAGCATAAAATAAAACTAACTGCAGTGTCATCATCAGCTATTTAATATTCTCTTCTCCAAGCTCCAACAGAGTGACAGCTTATTAGATTCTTAAGCCCCCTCCACTGAAAATCTATTTGGATTATTAAGTAAGTTGCTATACTAAGTTTCGCACGAATACAGGGCCCACCACACTTATAAACAGAATGTCTACAACACAGGATTTGCCAGTGACACTAAGTATTTATTCCACATACACTTATATATAAAAGCGAAGTTTAAGTTACAACCCAGGGTTGTAAATAGCAACAAACTAACAAATTATAAGAGCTGCATCTATTACTGCAGAGGAGACTATGGGAAAACCACCTAGCATAATAGGAATTCCCACACTATTTTCCTCTGGTAGAAAGCAGTAGGTGGTATTGTTTCAATTCAAATATCAGGCCTGTAGCAGAAAACAAATATCAAAAGCAAGAATATGCTGACCCTAGAAATGAAGGCTACAATATAGTACTTTGAATTACTAGATCATATTCAAAAATCTTACTAATTCAGAACTTAGTTTTACCCTTCTATCAAGAAAAGAAATTATTTTAAAAAGAAAGGAAAAATTATTAATCTGTGTAATGAGACAGAGTTTTTAAAAGGTTTTCTTTATATATGAAACGATTTCTTGCTGGATTCTCTGAAGAGACTCAAAAAGTGGGGTTAGATTCTCAGAATTGCTAGCAACAAGACATTCTCATTAATTAAAAAAACAAAAAACTATCCAAATATATTTACTATAGACATTTATCAAATAATTTCACGGGGATATCTTAATCTAAGAACTGTCTATAAGTATAAAATATTCAATCTACATAATTTCTGAATATTAAAAACATGGTCATTTTAGAAATACATAAATTTAAGAAATAACAATATCTCCCAAAGATAAACACTGATAATTATTTTCTATGTATGTACTAAAATTTGTGATAATATACTATTAGTAACTTGCTTCTCTCCATTGTCATTCCAGTGACAAGTGTGGACCTTACTCATGTTCTTGAATATTCCTCTTTAACACCTTCAATGACTATGTAACATAACATTCAAAAGTACTATCATCTGTATTATATTTAACCAATTTCCAAAGATTGAACATTGGAGTTACTCCTCTTTTTTTACTCATATATAATAATTTTTTCAGGCTCATATCACAACAGTTATTTTTAGTGAAATGGCTTGTCTTCAAATAAATAAAATTAGGCCTAAAATACTCTGGAGCCTTAATTCTCAGGTGCACTGACTTAGAAAAGATCAAATGTCAGATTAAGTTCTCTGTATAAAAGTATTCTGTCAACGATATTTATTATTAGTCTGAAAGAATCATCAGTTTTAGCGTTGTTCTCATAGTGATTATTGCTATGTTCTAATATGCCTTTCCAGTATGTTAGAAGAAGACAGAAACCATCCTATCCACCTGGCAGAAGAAGGTTAACTACAGTTCTAAACATATTAAAAATTGTTATTTCTCCTCTTGTCAAAACTCCTTATGAAAAAATTAACCTTGTCAAAAAAATAGTCAAGGGGCATTACTTTTACTATGTCTTCTACCATATTAATGTAACAGACATAGTAGTAATATTAACTTGCCATTTGGTGGCAGCAAACACAAAAGAAGTAATTTCCTGAGTACACCTATTGTATTATTACCAATTCAAAGGTAGTCTTCCCTGAATCTCGAATTTTTAAACAAGAGTTTCAAATGAAAGATGGTGTTTTATAGGTTTTAACAGGTTTGATGTTTTAACCCTGTTAACAATCAAGCTCAAAACAGTATTAAAAGAGAATTTGTGATTAATATTAATAGCTTTCTGTTACTATAGCATTTACCAATACAATTTAATAGCCTCTAAAACTATGGAAACCTTTTGATGCTTATCAAGCAATAAGTAACTGCAATAACTTTCATTTGTGCTAAGTAATATTTATATATCTCATGTAAAAATTACATTTTTTACTCTAACAAATCCAGCTAGCCTAGCCTCGTAAAGCCACAAATACTTATTCAATAATCATTTGTTAATAACTTCATATGTGCTAAGTACAAGGAATACAGCAGTGAACAAAAGAAATTGTTTCTGGCTTCATGAAGCTTATACACCCTTTTCCCAGACTTGTAAAATGGTGTAGTAAAAGGCCGGCTTGAGAGTCTAAATAGTATACAAATATACATAAAATACAAAAATATTGTTTCGCTCTACATATAATTTACAATAAAAAAACTACACAAAAAAATTAGAGTAAAGAAATGCAACAGAGTTTTGCTTCCTCTTCTTTTGAAATATCAAGTTATTTCGAAAGGGAAAATGTTTGGTGCTCTTAATTTACTATTCTTGTTTACTCAACCCACAAGACGCTAAGTGACTGAAATAATTAAGCTGTATCAAACTGAAAAAATGTACACAGAGTATCTTTTCACACAAAATAATCACACAGCAAAGTTTGTCAAACTTTGCAGTAACTTATTTGGAGAAATCACTGCCAAAATGTCTTGTAATCCAAGACACTGAGAAGCATGAGTCTAGGATCACGAGTGGATTCACAATGAGGCTATATGGTGCACATAAGGACAGATGAACCATTGAGTTACACACCCCGTCCTCATAGCACAGCAGCTCCTCCAGGGCGAGGCCGTATGCCACTCACATCAGTATACCCCTATGACTCTGCACACAACAGTCATGAACAATTTGCTATGCATGAATATTTATTTCTCATACTGATGATTGGATCTTGTTAGCAGAAGAGAAATTTCATTTTCTTTTTTCTGTTTTTGTCCCAAGTAGATACAAGATTCTACAGGTTAAAAATTAACATCGGCAATTTCACATGGGCCAACCTAATACCAATTATTCACGACATAAGTTCCTTGAGGGTAGGCACCATTTCCTATCCCCCTCAAAATGTTTGTCTTCTAGTAAGGGAAAAAGATAAGTAAAAAGTAAACTGCAAAGCAGTACAATAAGTGCTTTGACAGAAGTTCAAACTTCTGTTTGTGTGTGTGTGTGTGTGAGAGAGAGATGTACATACATATAATGCATTAGGAATCACAAGGTATACAAGTCAGTGAATGACATCAGGAAAAGTGGAAGCCACCTGGAAAATAAAATTAACTAGGACTCAAAAAGATTAAGTGATCACTATATTGAGCTGTATGTGTTTAAAGAAATATAAAAGTACTGGGAAACTACTGACTGATTTCTCTCTGAGATGGGAAGAAAGTCAGGGATGTCTGCCCTCACCACTCCTATTCAATTTATCATATTGGAACTCCTAGCCACTGCGATAGCACTATGAGAAGAAATAAAGGGCATACAATTTGGAAAGAAAGAAAGAAAACTACCTGTATTAGCAGACAACATGACTGTCTATGTAGAAAATCTCATGAACATGTCTAAAAACGTTTCCAGAACTAATAAGTTTAGCAAAGTCATAGAATACAATTGTATTTCTACATACTACCAATGAACTAAAAATAAAAAAATTTTTAAGCAGTACCATTTATAATAGCACCCCAAATTAGAAATACTAAGGTATAATTTAACAAAATATATGCAGAATCTGCATGCTAAAACTATAAAATATTGATAAAGGAAATCAAAGACCTAAATAAATGAAGAAAGATACCACATTCACGTACTTGGAAGACTCATTATTGTTAAGATGTCTATTTTTCCTCATTTAATCTATAGACTCAGTGCAATCCCAATCAAAGTCCCAGTGGTATTTGCAGAAATGAATAAGCAGATTCAAAAATTTATATGGAAAGGCAATGGAACTACAAGATCCAAAACAAATTTTATGAAGAATGAAGTTGCAGGATTCACACTACTAGAAGGCTACAGTAATCAAGACAGTGTCACACTGGACAAAGGGCAGACATATAGATCTGATGGGCTGGAATGGAAGAGTCTGGAAATATATCCACACATATGTCGTCAACTGACTTTTGACAAAGGTGCAAAAGGCAGTTCAACAGAGAAAAAATAATCTTTCCAACAAATAGTCTGGAACAATTAGATAATTCATTTGCCAAAACAACAGCAGCAAAACCTGAGACCTCTACCTGATACTACATACAATTAACTTACAATGGCTCACAGGCCTAAATGTACAATCTGAAACTATAAAATTTCTAAAAGAAAATATAGGAGGAAATGTTTGTGACGATGGTGAAGGCAAAGATTTCTTAGAGATGATATCAAAAGTACAACCCAAAATAAAAATACTGATTTCTTAAAATTCATCAAAACAAAGAATTTCTGCTCTTTGAAAGACATCATTAAAAGAATGAAAACACAGGCCACAGACTGAAAGAAAGTGCTTGCAAATTAGATATATGACAAAGGAATTATATCCAAAATAAATGAAGAACTCCTATAACTCAATAATAGGACAGTCCAATTTTTTAAATGGGCAAAAGATGTAAACAATTTGACACTTCACCAAAGAAGATATACAGACATGAAAAATATATAGACATTAATCATTAGAAAAACACAAAATAAAATACAATGAGATACTATTACACACCTACTAGAATGTCCTTTTTTAAAAAAAATTGACAATACCAAATGCATTATGCTAAGTGAAAGGCTGTATACTGATTCTATTTCTTATGACATTATGCAAAAGCCAAAACCTTAAGGACAGAAAAAAGATAAGTAGTTGTTAGGAGCTAGGGACCTGGGGAAGGGATGAATACAAAGGGGTAGAAAGGAATTTTTAGGGGTGATGGAATTGTTCTCTATCTTGACTGCAGTGGTCATTACATGACTGTATGCATTTGTACAAACTCACAAAACTGTATACTAAAAAGAGTAAATTTTACTATATCTAAATTATACCTTAATAAAAATAGAAAAAAACTATAAAAATACTAGAAGAAGCCACCCAACAGTTTTAAAAAAAATCTAATAGGGAAGACACAAAAATTTAGAAGACATAATAAAAATTCATAAATTTAAACATCTAAAAATATTAAATTTCTGCATTAAAAAATGTAACCAAAAAGTTAAACAAATGATAAATATTAGGGGGGTGGGAAGAATCCACTATTAAAAAAGGCAAAGAACAGAAACAAACAATTCATAGGAAAGGAAACATAAATGTCTCATATAAAGAGATGCTCAACCTCGTAAAAGAAAATCAAATTAAACTATATGGATGTATCGTTGATCATCTCTCAAACTGGAAAAGATCAAAAAGTCTAAAACTGTTTAGATCCTAGAATGAATGAGTTATTAACATATCTAATCAGTTATTAACATAATCTCTGTGGGAAAGCGACTTGTCAATATCTAGCAAACTACGAACGCATATTCTACTGATATGGAAATACATTTCCAGGATACATTTTTAAGTGAAAAGAGCAAGTTACATTGGGTCTATAAAGTCTGATGTCTTTTGTGTAAGAAAGAGCGCGCCAACTGAAGAATGTCTACAAGGACTGAGTCACTGCCGTCTCTGACCTTTAACACACCCTGAAAGGAGTTCAGGGTGGAGATCAGGAAGGAGGCACTCTGTGTTCTGGGAAAACTGGCAGAACAGGCTTTCAGATAGTTAGATATTTTCAGGAGAAAATTTTATGAACCCCAAACTCTTGCATCTTCCCATACTTAGAAAAGCACTAAAACCATTAACTAAGATACGTGCTCCTTGTGACTAGCAGCAACCTTCTACCGAGATGTGCTCTTGGTTGCATGTACCAGATTCATCAAAATCACAAATGTTGACCTCCTCCCTTACGTCCTTAGTACAGTTTCTCAGAGCTCTCTGGAAGCCTGGTTCCCAGGCTGAAACAAACTCGACTCACAGTTTTGCATTGTGTGTTTTTAAGTTGACAAGAAAAAGACATATTTGTATTTGCTTTTATCTGCATATAGAAACACTAAGGCTACAGAGGAAACAAACATAGTTATTCATTTGGAATGAGCTGTACAAATTTTACTCATGAGACACAAAATGGGGGAAAGACTTCTCAAGTATAGCTTTATCTGGTTGTGATTATTAAATTATGTGAAGGGAGGAAAAGAAAGAGGGAGGAGAAAGAGGAATTTAACCTGTAGTTGGAACATTGTACATGAGCAAAGTGATATATGTAGGTGTTATATAATAAAGAATTTGTCTGGTCTTTGTCCTGGGTACCTGAGGGCATCTGAATCCTTGGTATTTCCCAAGTGATAGAAGTGTCTTTGTTATTCATGGTGAGCTCCAAGGACCATACACTGGTTTACACTAATGAGGTGACTCAAGGCAGGCCTCTAGATTGTTCCAGATTGGGGTTGACCATGCTGAAAGAACCATCGTGTGATAAAAGGATTGGGGCTGTGAGCCACGTGATATTAGCCTTACCTCCTGAACTCCAGGGAGAGGAGGAGGCTAGAGATTGAGTTCAATCATGTGGCCAATGATTCAACCCATCATACCTATGAATTGAATCCCCCCAAATAAATAATCTTTACACTGAAGTACCAACAAGCTACGAGGGTGATCTGTCTGAGACAGGCTGGGACCTGGGACCTGGGACCCTCTGTCGCAGTGCTTACACCTGGACAGACGTCTCTTCAAGCAACAGAATACAAAGAAACTATAAGGGACTAAAAATAACTGCATGCACGTGCAGTTGGGGCAAATTGCAAACAACAAAATACAACAGGATCAAAAGCCCAACTGCCACTTCTAAGGTGTTAGGAAAAAAAGCAGGGTAACATGCATGATCCCTGCACACAGCTCCACCAAGGGGGTGGGCAGACCACCTAAGCCACCCCTCTGTCCCTATCCACCGAGCTGCCCCTACCGTAAACCCCATTTAAGGGACCAGCTCACACACACCCCCACCCCCACCCCCCGCCTGCCTCAGGGAGCAAGCAAAGGCACCTCTTGCTTGTTCTCGCTCCCTCTTGCTACAGCTGGAGCCCCAGTAAAGCCTTGCCTGAATTTCTCATCTGGCCTCATCAATTTCTACTGATTTGAGTCCAAGAACCCAGATAACACATCCTGAAGACTCAGAAAACGAGTGTGGGACCCTCTCAGGTCTATGTGTCTCCCCCTTTTGCTGGTTCAGCTCTCTATCCTTTTGCTCTAATAAAACTGTAATCATAAGTATAGCATTTTCCTGAGTTCTGGAAGTCATTCTAGCAAATTATCAAGCCTGAGGGGGTAGTGGGAAGCCCAAAATTTATAGCCAGTAGGTCAGTAGTGAGGCTGGCATGGGAACCCTGGAGCCACAGTTGGTGTCTGAAGTGAGGGTAGTCTTGCTGAGGACCAAACCCTTAACCTGTGATGTCTACAGAACTGCCCTGTAGTAGGTGGTTATTCATTGTAGCCTTGTTTGCATTAGCAAAAAAACAACCTAGATATCAATAGGGAACTGGGAATATATAAACAAGAAAATACTAAGCAGCCGTGAGTAATAAAAAAAAAAAACCCTGTAAGTATTGACAGGGAATGATCCTGGAGGTAGAGAGAGGAAATAAGACGCACAACAGTGTGTGATATACTATCCATTGTGTAAAAGGCAGTAACAACTGATATTTGTTTATATAATGATAAAATCTCTAGGGATAAAAAAAAAAATACTATTGGTTGGCTAGAGTAAGGAAAACCAAACAACCTGGGGGTGAGTGGATCGAAGTATAAGGAAATATTTTTACATTATATCCTTTCATTCCTTTTAAATGGTGAACCGTATGACTGCCTGTTAAAATTAAATTTTAAAAGCTACATAGATGAATCAGATGCATACCAATGGTAAGAATTATTTAGAACAATGGTTCACTCAACACTGGAAATGTAATCTACTCCTTTGAAGAATAATTCAATTATTTAAATATCTAAAAGGCAAAATGATAAATCAACATGATGTTATATGATGCAACCATTAAATATCATAATTTGGAAGATTACGTAGCAACTAGGTGAAGCGTGACACTAAAATGAGATGAAGCTGGGTTTCAACCCAAATTATATATAGGAGCCCCATAATTAATAATGTGCCCTTGACAAAACATTTTTTATGAAAATAGAGGTGCCTTGCATGGTTGTTGTGAGGAATCATATTAATATATAAAAAACATCTAGTGCAATATATTTTGCTAAATGAAAAGGTTATAAAACTGCATATACCCTCTGTTTAGAATTATGTATCACTCATTCATTCCAAGAGTTACTGAGTTGTTACTATGTGCTCTGGGCTGGTAACAAAGAGCACAGCATTGTTCTGAAGGAGCTACAGTTTAGTAGAGGAGACAAGCACACACACAATGTGCTTATGACAGAAGGATACATACTGATAATTAAGAAAGCCCAGGCCTAAAAAGGGGCAGAAAGAAAATGCCTGTAAGTATTAATGAAATGAATTAATTAATGCTTATAAGTACTAAATTGATGAAAATGCTTATAAGTACTAAATTTTGCAGTCATAGAGAAAGCAAGACTAATCCAATCTCAAGAAGTAGAAGAACTGAGTATGTGTGCGTGTGCATGTGTCAGGTATCACTTCTGCTAGGATGACTTGGTCTTGAAACAAGCCGGCCAAATAAAGGTAAAAAGGCATTTATAATAAGGAGGGCTGGGTGTAAAACAATAGAAAGCAACACACTACAGATAGAAATATAAATTAATATAGTCTCTGTATATTACAGATGTATGTCCTGATGAAAAAGATCTCTGAAATATATCAATTGGGAGGAAAACATACACAACAATCAAGTAAACCCCTTGTGCGTTGAAGTCTGCAACTACATTTCCCAGAATCCCTTTTCTCGAATGATTCAAGGATAGCGTTTCTCTGCCAATGAGGGTTACTGCAAGATTTACAGAAAAGAAAGGAACGCTATTATTGTCTGATGGCAAATGTGAGTAAACACATGGGCAGGCAACAGGCATGACGTTTGAACTGGCTGCTGCATGAGAATCATCTGCTTTTTCCAGACTCAATACTGTACAATGTCAATTTTCCAAATTAAATCCATAATTTCAATGGAATAACCATTAAATTCAAGTTTCCATGGCAATTTGAAATTTTTTTCAATGTGCATAAAAAATCAAAGAGTAAGGAAGAGTCAATTTTGAAGAAAAATGTGAACTTCTCAGCATATACAAAAATAAAATTCCAGGTGGGTCAAGAAACTAAGTGGGTAAAGAAACTGCAAATTTTTAGAAGAAACAGTATTTTTAGGAACTTGATGGTTTCTTACACAAGGAAGGAAAAAACATAAAAGATTGGTAAGTATGATTACACTATAATTTAAAGTTTCTGAACAAGACTCCATAAATAAAGTGAAAAGACTCGCAACATATTGAGATGTATATAACAAAACCACCACCAACAAAGAAATCATAGTATGCACACACACACACACACACACACGACTGCATTGTAAGGAGGGGAAAAAAATGAACAACAGGCAACTCACGCAAAAAATTCCAATTGGTCAAAACATATGAAGATATATTCAATCTCAGTATAATCTGAGAAATACAAATTAAAATGAGATACTACTTCATACCCATCAGACTGTAAAAACTGAAGTCAAACTAAAACAATTACCAACAAGTTTAAGAGTAAAGAGGCAATATAAATTGGTACAACCACTTTGGAGAAAATTAAAATTACACAGTAAAGGTGAACGTGTATAACTGCTACGACCCAGAAAGCCTACTTGCACATGTCAACCTCAGAGAAACTTGGGCATGTACACAAGGAGATACACCAGGATATCTACCGCAGCACTCTTTGTAACAGCTCAAAACTGGAAACTACCTAACTGCAGTATGTTAGGGGAATAAACTGCATTTATTTGTATGAGATACATAGCAATTATAACAAATGTACCACCATGAATAAATTTTTAAAACAATGTTGCAAAAGACACATATAGTATACCATTTAAAAGTTTAGAAAACACAAAAATAATAGTTCATGTTGTTTATGATATTGTTTACAATATTGTTTATGGATATATAAATACAGTGCAAGTGCAAAAAACGGAATGATGTAAGTCAACTTTCAAGGTGGTTACCTAGGGAAGGATGGAAACGGGGCTCTAGCTGTACATATAACTATTTTACTCTTTTAAGAGACAACGCAAATAGGGCAAAGTATTAACATCTGTTTATTCCTGGTACTAGGTATGTAGGTTTCTACTGAATTTTACTTTATCCTGTGTGTCTGAAAATCTCAATCTGATTTTAAAATATTTTTCAAGAAAGATCATTCTGCTTGGCTTCAGCATAGAAGATAAACTGAAATGGGCAAGTCTGTGGAAGGGCAGACTGGTGAGAGGCTCTGTCGATCCCAGTGGGAGGCAGAGCAGCATGAAGCGAGAGCAAGGAAGTGGGAGGAGAGAGACCTGTTCCTTACACACACGGATTAGGACTAGAGAGTTCTTCATACACTCATGCAATCCTTGGATGCCTGGGAGCCATTCTTTCAGGATCTCCTGTATTGTTGAAATATTTGTGCATATATGATAACTCAAAAAAAAGGTTCTCCAATGTCAGCTTGATTTGGGATTTGTCTTACAAAATTCAAGTTCAATTACATCAGCTTCTAGATACAGAACTTATGCTGCCTTTCTACAGAACTACTTAGTAAAAATCAAAGCTTGAGGAGCCTCTGTCCAGAAACTGTGCACTACTATTATTAAATCTGATTCACGGTATTATCATCACGTCTGTATTACTAACACAATGTACCAAAGACACATCCTTGTCAATCTGCACCAAAACTTGTCGCTTTCACTATTTGTGTATCACTTGAAAGATGGCAGCTTATAAACAAAGTCTAAAACTCATCATCTCTAATCATCACCTGAAAATAATTCTACAGACATAGGTCTCAAGAGTCATTAACATCAGATCCAAACAGAATTATAGGGAAAAACATTGCAAATTCCGGAAAGACACGTAAGAACACTTAGATAATGAGTCAGCCCCACTGAACAACGTCCTGATACACAGGTACAATTTGAACCTAAGAGCACGCTTTCATCAACACTAATATTTCAGATGATTCTATCTCATATAAGTGTGCATGCATGTGCATTCACACACATTCATGAGAATTACATGGTGGTCCAAATGGACCCAGCTCTGCTTAAGAAGAATGTAGGCCCAAAGGTCCAGCAGGTCACCATTCCTATCACAAAGCACTGCAGTAAGACAGTAGGATCCTTATGAAAAGTACTACTATCAGACAACTACCAAAAATATGTTAAGCCCCGGAAGCCACTGTGTGTAGTTTTCCTTGCTTAAATATTGAGGTAATGCAACTTTTAGAACTGAACACTAGTTTCTTTCACAGTTGTCTGCTTATCAGCATAAACCACCTAAGAGAGACAGAACAGGACAGGAAAGGAGATGTATTCGCTCCACCTTCTGCTCTACTTGTGCTTACACACAGCTGCTTTTCAGTTTGTAATGCGAAGGTCACATCACCCTTCAGAAACTCCACATGTCTTTTTATTACACTTGCAAAAAGGAAAAATAATTTGTTTCTGTTAACTCGGAAGTAGACAAAAAATTCTCTAGTCTTTTGAGAATCATTTTTAGAGGCAAAGATAGAAGTATTATAACTTGGGCTGTTTGACTGATACAGCACTCTGTTCAGTGTTGTGATAGAGATATACTTTTTCTGGGCACTGGTATCACAACACAGTTCAATTAGTTATTAATATTGACCTACCATCATTTTTGTGTTTCTTCTCTTTTTAGTCCTTTATAGAATCATTTTTCCTCTTTTGTTCCTTCTCTGAACCTTTGCCCTGCCTTTGTCTTTTATTAGATGAAGTCAGATGCAACTAACTCTGATCTCTGACTTACATACATGACCTACTGCACAGATAATCACTCTCTAGTAGTTACATGAAATGGTCATGTTTTAGAGTTCAAACAGATCTAGGATTAGACCTGTGACCTTGAATAAAGTTAACTTCTCTGAGCCTGAATCTCCCTAACTTTAATAAGAACAATGCCACTTACCTCAAATTCATATAAAGTACTCAGTACACTTTAAGGACTCAATAAACATAAATCTCTTGCCCACCTTTCTCCTCCTTTCCTCCATCCGTCCCCCAGAGTAGCTGCTCTGTCTCTTGTGTTTAATGACAAAGACAAGAGAGGAAGTTAAAAAAAAATCTTTCTAGATCACATCAGGGTACCTCAGGTAGTAACCAAGAAGGGACAGAAAAGGGGATGAAGAGGCCAGGGCTCCAAACACTACTCAACCAGAAGGGCTCTGACTTTGTCACAAGATACTGGTACACACCACAGGCCACATTTGGTAAAATGGATCCAGTGGCTTTTAAAAAATGAATTCTGAAAAATCACCAGTGTTGACAATCCCACCTTTCCTCAGTACAAATAAATACACACAAAAATTGCACCTTCAAGAGCCACTGAGGTGACCACCTTCCTCAGTGGTTCTTTTCTTCCCTATCAGGGAGTTTGCCCAGCACACAGCCCCACAGCCATACCGCATCTCTCAAAAGTGACCAGTACTGTTCAAGGTCCAACCCTTTGAGCAAAAAAGGAATTATGTCAGATACTGGGGATGTCTCACATAGGAGAAGGGTAGAATAACTGAATCACAGCAAGGCAGGAAAGCAGCTGAGCATCAGGAACCACTGGAACCAGGGACTTACAGTGGGCATCACTCCTGTCAAAGCAGACCGGCTTCCTTCAAGGAATATGAACACAGACAGGTCTTACACACTACATCTTACTACACCCATCACCACAGAGGGATGAGTCTCCTTCCTGGTTTCACTTAAAAACACCCAGGGAATTCTGACTGGCCCGTGTGAAGGGAGGCTGGCAAGTGACCAAGTAGTGAGGACTCTGGGAAGTCCCATTAGAACTATGTGGTAAGGGACAGAGATGGACAGACCGAACCCCAAAATAAGGGGGCACTGTTCCCAAGAGACACAAACATGGTAGGCAGGCAACACAAGATAACTATTAGGGTGAGAGAGTAGAAAAAGCAGTTTTGGGAATTGAAGAGATCTCGGTTAAAATCCTTACTTGACCAGTTAACCAGAATAAACCTTGGGCAAGCTATTATCTCTGAATTAGCTTCCTCGTGTATAAAATGAGACTGAAGTAAGATTTAGAAAAAAAAAAATTCATAAAGTCCCTAGCAGAGTTCTAGTACATA
The DNA here is from genome assembly GCF_009873245.2 of Balaenoptera musculus. NCBI lineage: Eukaryota > Metazoa > Chordata > Mammalia > Artiodactyla > Balaenopteridae > Balaenoptera > Balaenoptera musculus. The sequence goes on along the minus strand of NC_045788.1, from coordinate 10,595,259 downwards.
ATAGGCATCAAGATAAAAATGTTTTAATAGATCACTAATTCATTATATCTCACTTTTTCCACCAGTGAAGTTAGAAATAATCACATAAATGTTTACATACTCATATTAAGTGTTTATGAAAGTTCTTAGCATAAAACAGGCATTCTTCTGTCATTGAAAGTCATAGAATTTCAGGGGAATCAACCTGATGCCTGATTATTTCCAGGAAGAAGTATTCTACACCACCTCTAAACTAGCAGCTTGCTTTCACTGAGCTTAAATCACTTCCTATAGTTTCCATCCACTAGTTTCTTAGTGTGACATATGATAAAAGTCCATTCCTGCTTCCGCATGGTAGGCCTCCAGATATCTGAGGCAGCCATGATGCCTCCCACTCCCCTGCCCAGGTGAATTTTCCCAACTGCACATTCCTATTTGCCTCAGTCATCCACATCACATGATTTCAAGTGTATCTCCCATCTGAACAAGCACCTATATCCAGAAATGTGGTAAGCTGGGCATATGGAGTAAGTCAGAATTGAGGCCTCCTTGTCATTTCCCTTGCACCAACCACTACACTTCTTTGTGCCACATGTGCTGATAAAGCTAGCAAGCTGCACCCCTCAGCCCCTTCCATCAACAGTATTCTATTGGGATCAGTTTTGGGAAGGAAGGACAGGCTCTTAAAATTCTCCCTCTTCACTTTCCCTTTGTCTGATTCAGCTGATCACATCAGCCTACCAAGCTCAATCCTCTTAGTTCCTTAACCTGTCATCCAAAGTGCTCACTATCTCAGAGAGTCAACACTGATGTTCAGTGATATTTCTGGGTCTCTTCCTTCCAAATTATGGTAGGATTATACTTCCCTGCCCCACAAACACCCGGGCTGGGTGTGGTCACCCCGCTTTGATCAGTTAAAAGTGAGCTGAAGTGATGTGTGACGGAGGCTTTGAAGCCTGATATGCCATTCATCATGTTCCCTCTCTGGTACCACAAGTACAAGCAACATTCCAGAAGGCAGAAACTCCAGACTGGGTTCCTGCATGAGAACAACACAAAGCAGAGAACCCTGCTGACCTGAGAACAGACATGTGATATAAGCAATAAATAAATCTCTTTTACTTTTTCAGTCACTGAGATTTAGAGGTTATCACTACAGCAAAATCTAGCCCATCCCAGCTAACACACTATCCCTCCTGTATCTGTGCCATCTGCAAATGTGATGAGTAATCTGTAAATCTCCTGCAATTCACTGAAGATAGGAGGTTTCATGCACAAAAAGAAAAGTTAGGCTGTTTTGGTTTGTTCTCAATGAATTCAGGCTAATTCTTAATGTTTAGTACTTCATCTCTCCTGGAAACAAGTAATTCTTTAAATAATCTACTCTAGAATCTCACCTGAGAGCCACATCAAGCTCTACAATCTTCCTTGTTCCCCTTTCTAAAAAACGGAGTAATCTTTCCCTGTCTCAAGTCTTCAGATGCCTCTCTACTTAACTCCACCAGGCCTGAAAACATAAAAAGTTATTTAGAGAATTCATTTTCAAGTTCTTACAACCCAAAAATATAATTAATTTAAGTCAAGAACAAATACCTGCTATCTTTAATCATCTCTCTGGATTTCATTTCCCTCATTCTGTTCTTTAACCCAAAGACTGACCTTTACTGACCATGGCCAGTCAGAGGAATCTTTTCTTTCAGATGTAATATTCATGTCTTCTCACACTGGGCTAGGCTCACTATCCTGTGCCATTCACTCACTACTTAAAATTTATTCAACGTTTACCAAATATTTGCTATGTATCAGGCAACTGCTTGGTCTGCGACATGATATCTGCCTTCAAGGAATTTACAGTTAAAAATGTCAACTGAAGGGGCTTCCCTGGTGGCGCAGTGGTTAAGAGTCCGCCTGCCAATGCAGGGGACACGGGTTCGAGCCCTGGTCCGGGAAGATCCCACATGCCGCAGAGCGGCTAGGCCCGTGAGCCACACTGCTGAGCCTGCGCGTCTGGAGCCTGTGCTCCGCAACGAGAGAGGCTGCGACAGTGAGAGGCCCGCGCACTGCGATGAAGAGTGGCCCCCGCTCTCCGCAACTGGAGAAGGCCCTCGCACAGAAACGAAGACCCACCACAGCCTAAATAAATAAATTAATTAATTAATTTTAAAAAAAAATGTCAACTGAACACAAGAGAAGTGGATGGGAGCAACAACACAAGGAGTCTTGAATGCCTTACTTAAGTAGTAATAATACAGTGCCTAGGAACATAAACTTTGAAATTAGTCCTGGTCTCAATTTCTTCATCTATAAAACTGGGATAATTAACAGCAAAGAACTGTTCAAAGTATTAAATCAGACAACCCAAGTAATGGACTTAGCTATATTTAATGCTAATATTACCCTAAAGATAATGGTTAATAACTGAAAAAACTAACACACTGATATAACTGTCCATATTTTAGAAGTATTATGCTTTGGATCCAGTAGCAAGAACAGATTGAAGGATGAGTCTAAAGTCCGTAAAGACAGTTAAAAGGCTGTTGCAGTAATCAATGATTCAAGTAGACAGAAAGAATGAGAAAAAAATCACCAAAGCGGTTTAGTCCTGACTCTGATAATAACTGTATAATCTTGTACAAGTTAACGTCCTCTCCAGGCCTCAGTCCTCTCATCTTAAGAGTTGACCTAAATGATTAAAGTTTATTTCCAGAGTACCACCTGTTTTTAACGATTTTACATTTTATATATCTCTAATGTCGGTTACAGGCATCTCTTATACAAATATCTATAACAACAAAAACCAAAACTCCAAAGAATAATTAAATGCTAACAACTACCTTCAAAAGCAAGCAGAAAAAAACAAAAAGCATGCACAATGTCAAGGACTAGAAGAAAACTGCATCTGTGATTAGGCTTTCTGAGATAGCAAAAAACAAAAACAAACAAACAAAAACCTATTATAAATCTAGAAGCTGTGAGTTAAATTTTCTTTGCAATGCAGACTATCTTTATCACTTAAGTTCCCCAGTTTCCATGGAATAGCATGAAAAACTTTCAAGATACATTTTCCATAGTAAAGCCTCAGATAAACAGATTTCTAGATCATCTAATACCATTTCCTATTTTATCTCTCCATCTATTAAAACTAACAGGCAAGAAAAAGAAAAGATATCCAAACTGAAAAGGAAGAAGTAAAATTACCTTTGTTCACAAACAACATAATCTTATATGTAGAAAACCCTAAAGAGTCCACAAACCAAAAGAATATTAAAACTAATAAATGAATTCAGCAAAGTTGCAGAATACAGAAGGAACACACAAAAATCAGGGTTTTTTAATACACTAACAAACTGAAAAGGGAATTAAGAAGACAATTCCATTTACAACAGCATTAAGAATGAAATACCTGGGAACAAACTTAACCAAGGAGGCAAAAGACTTGTATGCTGAAAACTATAAAACACTGCTAAAAGAAATTAAAGAAGAAACAAAGAAATGGAAAGATATGGATTGGAAGACTTAATATTGTTAAAATGTCCATACTACACACAGTAATCTACAGATTCAATATAATCCCTATCAAAATCCCAAAAATGTCTTTTTACAGATTAAAAATCCATCCTAAAATTCATACGGAATCTCAAGGAACTCTGAATAGCCAAAACAATCTTGAAAAAAAAAAAGAACAGACTTGGAGGTTTCACATTTCCTTACTTTAAAACTTACTACAGGGACTTCCCTGGTGGTGCAATGGTTAAGAATCCACCTGCCAACACAGGGGACATGGGTTCAAGCCCTGGTCCGGGAAGATCCCACATGCTGTGGAGCAACTAAACCCATGCACCACAACTACTGAGCCTGAGCTCTAGAGCTTGTGTGCCACAATTACTGAGCCCACATGCTGCAACTACCGAAGCCTACGGCCAGTGCTCCACAACAAGAGAAGCCCACGCACCAAAATGAAGAGTAGCCCCTGCTCACCACAACTAGAGAAAGCCCGCATGCAACAATGAAGACCCCATGCAGCGAAAAACAAATAAATTAAGAAAAAAACAGGGCTTCCCTGGTGGCGCAGTGGTTAAGAATCCGCCCGCCAATGCAGGAGACACGGGTTCAAGCCCTGGTCTAGGAAGATCCCACATGCCACAGAGCAACTAAGCCCGTGCGCCACAACTACTGAGCCTGTGCTCTAGAGCCCACGAGCCACAACTACTGAGTCTGTGAGCCACAACTACTGAAGCCCGCGCGGCTAGAGCCCGTGCTCCGCAACAAGAGAAGCCACCACAATGAGAAGCCTGTGCACCACAATGAAGCGTAGCCCCTGCTCGCCGCATCCAGAGAAAAGCCTGCGTGCAGCAACAAAGACACAACACAGCCAAAAATAAAATAAATAAAATTAAAAAAAAAAAAGAAAAAAAAAACTTACTATAAAGCTACAATAATCGAAACAGTGTGGAGCTGCCATAAAGACAAACATATAGACCAATGAAACAGAACAAAGCCCAGAAATACACCCTCACATATATATGGTCCACAGATTTCAACAAGGGTCCCAAGACCATTCAATAGGAGAAAGGACAGTCTTTTCAACAAATGGTTTTGGAAAAACTGGATATCCACATGCAAAAAAATGAAGTTGGACCCTTACCTTACACCATATACAAAAATCAGCTCAAAATGGATGAAAGACCTAAACACAAGAGCTAAAATTATAAAACTATTAGAAGAAAATGGGAAAAGCTTCATGACACTGAATTTAACAATGATTTCTTGGACATGACACCAAAAGCACAGGCAACAAAAGAAAAAGTAGATAAACTGAACTTAATAAAAACTAAAAGCATTTGTGCATGAAAGGACACTATAAATGCAGTGAAACGGTAACCTACAGTATGGGAGAAAATATTTGGAAATCATGTGTCTGATGAAGGATTAATATCCAGAATAGATAAAGAACTACAAACCAGTAACAAATGAAAACAACCCAATTAAAAAATGGACATTTCCCCAAAGAAATACAAATGGCAATAAGCACATGAAAAGATGCTTAATATCGTTAATCACTGAGAAAATACAAATCAAAACTGCAAAATAGGGCTTCCCTGGTGGCGCAGTGGTTGAGAATCAGCCTGCCAATGCAGGGGACACGGATTCGAGCCCTGGTCTGGGAAGACCCCACATGCCGTGGAGCGACTAGGCCCGTGAGTCACAACTGCTGAGCCTGCGCGTCTGGAGCCTGTGCCCCGCAACAAGAGAGGCCACGATAGTGAGAGGCCCGCGCACCGTGACGAAGAGTGGCCCCCACTTGCCGCAACTATAGAAAGCCCTCGCACAGAAACGAAGACCCAACACAGCCATAAAAATAAATAAATAAATAAATATTTTTTTTTTAAAAAACTGCAAAATAACACTTAACACATATCAGAATGGCTATTATAAAGAAAACAAAAAAACAGGTAGAAAATAACAAATGTTGGTGAGGTGCAGAGAAATTGAAACTCTTATGTGTTGTTGGTGAGAATGTAAAATGGTACAGTCGTCAATGCACAATTACAATATGGCATTTCCTCAAAAAATTAAACACAGAATTACCATATGATCCAGCAATTCCACGTCTGGGGATATATCCAAACAAACTGAAAGTAGGGTCTCAAACAGGTACGTACATACCCATGTTCACAGCACCATTACTCACAAGAGCCTAATGGACACTTAGAAAGCAATCCAACTGTCTGTGGATGGATTAATGAATTTTTAAAATGTGGCATATACATACAATGGAATGTTATTCAGCCTTAAAAAAGATATTCTGCCACATGCTACAACATGGATGAAACCTGAAGACATTATGCTAAGTAAAATAAGTCAATCACAAAAGGACAAATATTGTATGATCCACTTACAGGAAGCAGAATGATGCCTGGTGTTTGTAAGAGGTTGGGGGATAAACGGTATAGGGAGTTAATGTTTAATACATACAGAGTTTCAACGTGTGAAGATAAAAAAAGTTCTGGAGATGGGTGGTGGTGATGGTCGCACAACAATGTGAATGTATTTAGTGTCACTGAATCGCACACCTTAAAATGATTAAAATGATAAATTTTATGTATGTTAATTTTACCATAATGAAAAATGAATAGAAACATAACTTTTTGCTTTTATATAAATGAATAGGAGTTTAGAGTAATATATATTTTTGTTTGATTAATTTTAGAATGAGAAATTTTTTTTAACACCAGTGGTAAAATAGTATTCTGATGAATTCTATCATACACAAAAAAACATTTATGAAGACCTATGCCCCTAAATATATCATGTTATTGTTCAGATAGAATAGGAATATGTTTAAATTATTTGATCTAAAAAAAAATTTAACATGGAATTTTAAAAGGTAACTGTATCTACTTACACATTTCAAAAAAAGTACATTGGTGATTAGGAAAAAAATCTTTTTCAAGGCAAGTTTTTAAAGATAGAAAACTTCCTCACATTTAACTAGTGAAAATTAAGTATACAAGTATTAATGTTAAAGTATTATCTGTATTAGAATTTGAGAAAAAACAAATTGTGGTCTTTCCTAACAATCTAGTTCCTAATCCCCACTATGAAATGACTATGGGTCACTTCAAAGGATTACGAGCCTCCTAGGGATTAAAATGCTACACAGAAAAATAACATTTACAAAATCAGGTTAACCAAAATATTAATATCTAGGGGGAAAAGATCACTGTCTTTAAGTTTTTAACTCAACTCTTGACAAGTTTTTCTCCCTGATTTCTTCTGGATCTTCCACATCTTTGCACACCACGCAACACTTATTCATTGACTCCAAAGATACTGTTTAGGTCACAAGCCAAACTTACCCTTTACAAAGGCTTAACTAAGACCAGGCCTCTAATAAATCAGGGTAATGCTAATTATTTTATATAGATAAGAAAATATCTATGGAAAGTCTCTTTTCCTCTAAATCACTTTCAGTATGGTTCTCCTAAATGTTGCCTTAAACATAGTAACCTACCAACAATTCACTCAAACCTACTGAGCTTATTTCAGTGTTTAAGGAAACAGAAAGCCTATTATTTCTTATGGTTAGATAAAGCTCTAGTGTGTGTGTTTAAAAATTAAAATGCTCCTAACATATCCCCTTTTTTACGGGGATGCAGTCTCTTATACTTAAGGTGTTTGCTAAACCTATTCATAATTTTTCTCTAAGACTCTCATAAAATGACACTTTTTCCACAATCATTTGTCTATTGTAACCTTTCCAAAATAATTTACCACTTCCTGTGATTCTTTTTGTCATTCTCCCAGATATAATTCTCCACTCATCTACAAATAATGCTTTTGTAGCCCCATGAACTCAAAATTTAACCTTTGAAAATTCTGCTATACATTTTACACATTAAAAACATACTCAGGTCAAAATAAAAAGCCAGAACTTTCTATCAAAGCCCAAGGAATTTAAATCTTCTAGTCTATGGAAGCCTAAACCAACAAGAGACACAAACATAGGTTCAACAGTGTCTGAGGAACCAATCTCAGGACACCATCTGTTCAAAAAAATTTTGGCCTCAGGACCCCTTCACACCTTTAAATTATTGAGGAACTCAAAGAGTTTTGTTTATGGGGGTTATTTATAGTTGGTGCATTATTCAAAATTAAAAGTGAAAAATTGTTTATATACTTTCAATATTTCAAGCTTCACAGCTTCTTCACCAGGAGATTTCATCTCAAAAAACCACTTTCTCTGCTCACCCATAAATAGTAAGTAACTCATCTGTTAAAAGTTTTATCATGAGATTACAGCAATTCAGCCACATCTTCAGGCTCCACGTCTAATTCTCGTTCTCTTGCTGTTTCCACCACATCTGCAGTTGTTTCCTCTACTGAAGTCTTGAACCCCTCAAAGTCATCCATGAGGGTTGAAACCAACTTCTTCCAAACTTCTATGTTGATATTTTGACCTCTTCCCCTGAATCATGAATGTTCTTAACGTCATCTAGAATGGTGAATCCTTTTCAGAAGGTTTTCAATTGACTTTGCTCACAGGCATCAGAGGAATCACTATCTATGGCATCTATATCCTTACAAAATGTATTTCTTAAATAATAAGACTTGAAAGTCAAAATTATTCCTTGAGCTGCAGAATGGATGTTGTGTTAGCAAGTATGGAAACAACATGAATCTCACTGTATTGATACATTTCCCTCAGAGCGCTTGGGTGACTAGATGCATTGTCAATGAGCAGTCATCTTGAATCTTTTCTTCTGAGGAACAGGTCTCAACAGTGGGCTTAAAATATTCAGTAAGCCATGTTTTAAACAGATGTGCTGACATCCAGGTTTTGTTGTTCCATTTACGGAGAACAGGCAGAGTAGAGAGCATAATTCTTAAGGGCCCCAGGATTTTCAGAATCCAAGCACTGGTTTCAACTTAGTCACCAGCTGCATTAGCCCCTAACAAGAGTCAGCCTATCCTTTGAGGCTCTGAAGCCAGGCGCTGACTTCTCATCTGCAGCTATGAAGTCCTAGATGGCATCTTCTTCCAACTGAATGCTGCTCACCTACATCAAAACTCTATTGTTTAGTGTAGCTTCCTTCATTACCTTAGCTAAATCTTCTAGATAATTTGTGGCAACTTCTACGTGAGGACTCACTGCTTCACCTTGCACTTTCATGTTATGGAGATGGCTTCTTGCCTTAAACCTCATGAACCAACCTCTGCTAAGCTTCAAACTTTTCTTCTGCAGCTTCCTCACCTCTCTCAGCCTTCACAGAATTTTAGGGCCTTGCTCTGGATTAGACTTTGGTTTAAGGCAATGTGGTGGCTGGTTTGCTCTTCCATCCAGACCACTAAAACTTTCTCTATGTCAAGAAGTACAAACTACTATAAATAAAATAAATAAACTACAGGATATATTGTACAACGCAGGGACTATAACCAATATGTTATAATTACTGTAAAATAGAGTATAACCTTTAAAAATTGTGAATCACTATGCTGATTGAAACTTATACTGTATATCAACTATACCTCAATTTAAAAAACAAAACTTTCTCCATATGAGCAATAAGCCTGTTTTGCTTTCTTATCATTTGTGTGTTCACTGGAGTAGCACTTTTAATTTCCTTCAAGAACTTTTCCTTTGCATTCATTCACAACTTGGCTAATTGTTTCAAAGGGCCTAGCTTTCAGCCTATCTGGGCTGTTGACATGCCTTCCTCACTAAGCTTAATCATTTCTAGCTTTTGACTTAAAGTGAGAGTTGTGTGACTCTTCATTTCAACAAGTACTTAGAGACCATTAGTAGGGCTATTTATTAATTGGCCTAATTTCAGTATTGTTGTGTCTCAGGGAATAAGGAGGCCAGAGGAGAGGGAGAGAGAGCAGTCGGAACACACACATTTATGGATTAAGTTCACCGTCTGATACGGGCACGGTTCATGGCACCCCAAAACAGTTACAGTAACATCAAAGATCACTGATGACAGATAACCATCACAAATAAAATAATGAAAAAGTTTGAAATATTGCAAGAATTACCAAAATGTGACTCAGAGACACCAAGTGAACAAATGCTGTTGGAAAAATAGCGCCAACATACTTGCCTGACACAGGGTTGCCACAAACCTTCAAGGTGCAGAAAACAGAATATATGCGAAGCGCAGTAAAGCAAAGAAAAGCACAATAAAACAAGGTCTTCCTGTACATATATACAGGTTTCTCTACACAGACATCCAGTTTTGCCCAGGGCCAAAAACGGGTATGTGTGCATGCGCGAGCACACACAGACACACACACAGGCTCCATGCATTCATAACTGCCAAACTCAACATTAACTACTAATGTTTTCTCCAAGCGGCTTGTTTAAAAAGCAGGGTTTCTCAACCTCTGCAATACTGACACTGTAGAGCAGGTGGTTCTTTGTTGGGGGTGGATGTCTTCTTGTTCACTGTAGGATGTTTAGCACCACCCCGGCCTCTATCCAATAGATGCCAGTAGTATCCTTTCCCCCTCCCCAGTTATGACAATCAAAAATGTCCCCAGTCATTAGAGAAATCCCATCCCCCACCACTGAAAATCACTGTTTTGGAGAAGTCATCTAGGAAGCCTGACCTTGCCTTTTGTTGTTGTTGTTAAAAATGGGGGGTGGGGGGTAATAAATTCCATTCTAGCTCTTTCTTCTCACCACTCCTAGATTTAATTATCTGATGGTGGAAAGCAACTGTCCATTCTGAGTCTTATCTGCAAGCAATACTTGGAAAACAATACTGAATTAAACTCTTCTTTCTAGGGAACTCAGTCAGGTTTTCCCAATTTCAAGAGTGGAGAAAGCCTCTAGTAATGATCTTTTAGTAAGGATACATATATATATATATATATATATATATATATATCTTCTGTACCTTATGCACATTACTGCATGTCAGAGAAGGAAAATAGGCCAGTGTTTCTCAGCCTTGGGAGTGCATATCAAAATAACCTGAGATGTTTTTTAAAAAAAATGTAGGTATCAGGGTCCTGTCTCAGATACACCTAATCAGAATTCTTTACTCATCCAGCAATTATCTGAATGTTCACTATATGCAAAGCATTATTGTAGGTGATGGGGATACAGCAGTAAATAACAGACACGGTCCCTGCCCTCTTAGAGTTCACATTCCAGTAGTGGGAGACAGACCATAAATATAGTCATATAAAGAGAATTATTTCAGATAGAACCACAGGGAAATAAAACAGTGTAATGGAACCAATTTCCTGCATTCTCACCAATATCAGTAGATAGTAACAAAGTATTGAATGCGGTAGGTGAAAATGTTTCTTTTGCATTTTAGTATTCAGGAAGCCTATGATATAAATTACATGCCTAAATTTCTTGTTACGTGTTTAGTACTGGGCAAAACTGTGGCCCTTACTCTTTGGGAAATTATAAGCTCAAGACTAAATAGGTAAATTCTCTCACAGCTTCAATTCTAACTTCCATGAGTTCAATGAAAACACTACGTCAAACTTTTGAAAATGGTTCAGTTTAATGATTTTATAAATGCGGGGGAAAGATCCTGCACTCCTAAACGCAAACGCAGGCAATAACAGAGAATAGTCCAAAAAAAGGTTGCCTCCTGCAGAAGTCATTCAAAGGAAAAAAACATCCACTGACAAGTTGACAGTCACAAGGATTGTTCACAACAAAATCTGGCAAGACTGAGGGAGGGGACTTCTCTTCCTCTCATTTTATACTTCTGTGAAAAACTGGTACCAAAAACCTGGAATAAGTAAGTTTTCTGCTCTTCAATTTTTCCTAAGAAGCAAAAACAAACAAACAAAAGGAACAAAAACCCCCCAAAAACAACAATCAAAACAAAGACCTCTTATATATCCTCTCTATGGTTAAAAAAAAGTTGTGAGTATGAAGAAAAGGGAACCCTCTTAACACTGTTGGTAGGAATGTAAATTGGTACAGCCACTATGGAGAACAGTATGGAGAGTCCTTAGAAAACTAAAACTAGTGTTGCCATATGATCCAGCAATCCTACTCCTGGGCATATATCTGGAGAAAACTATAATTCAAAGAGATACATGCACCCCTATGTTCATAGCAGCACTATTTCCATCAACAGATGAATGGGTAAAGAAGGTGTGGAATATTAAGTCATAAAAAAGAATGAAATAATGCCATTTGCATCAACATGGATGGACCAAGAGATTAACACACTAAGTGAAGTTAAGTCAGAAAGAGAAAGACAAATACCATATGATATCACTTATATGTGGAATCTAAAATATGATACAAACGAACTTATTTACGAAACAGACTCAGACATAGAAAACAAACTTATGGATGCCAACTATTACATGTATAGAATGGATAAACAAGGACCTACTGTATACCACAGGGAACTATATTCAATATCCTGTGATAAACCGTAATGAAAAAGAATATTAAAAAAATGTATATATAGGTGTAACTGAATCACTCTCTGATATTAACAGAACATTGTAAATCAACACTACGTCAATAAAATAAATTAAAAAAACAAACAAGAAAACAAACTTATGGTTACCAAAGGGGAAAGGAGGTGGGGGAGGGACAAATCAAGAGTTTGGGATTAACAGATACACACTACTATATATAAAATAGATAAACCACAAGGTCCTACTGTATAGCACAGGGAACTATACTCAATATCCTGTGATAAACCATAATGGAAAAGAATATATATATATATATCACTTTGCTGTATACCAGAAACTAACACATTGTAAATCAACTGTACTTCAAAAATAAATACAGTTTTGAGTATCAAATAAGAAAAAGATCAAACACTTCTGTCACATCAAAACTACTAAAAGGTACCACTTATACATACCCAGCCTTTAAGAATCAGAAAAAATGTTCAGATGCCAGAAGATGTTTATCTAACGTTTCAATACACACTCCATTCCACACACACACACAGCAGCAACCTGTTCATTCTCTAACAGTGGTTCTCAAATGGATGCTTCACAAACTTCACAGTCTGCTCCCATGGTTCCCACTCCACAAACTGTGTGTAACTCTGTCACAAATTTGTAAATATTTTATGCCTGCAAGGAAGTAGCTACTTTTAGTAGCTACTAAAAGTCTCAAATTTAAAAGAACTGAAAAGACAAAGAATTTAAATAATATTCCCCAATCACAATGGAATTAAATTAGAAAAAAACCAAAAAATTTGGGAAATCCACAAATGTTTGGATATTAAACAAGACACTTCTAAAGAACACTTGGGTCAAGCACAAAATCACAAGGGAACTTTTTAGTTAGAATGTATTTTGAACTGACTGAAAACAAAACCAAAACATATCAAAACTTATAGGATAGTTAACACAGTATTATTTAAAAGGAAATTTATAGCTGTACACACCGATATCAGAAAAGAAAGACCTCAAGTAAGCTTCCAGCTTAAGCAATCAGAAAAAAGCAAACTAAATCCAAAGTAAGCAGAAGGAAAGAAATTATGTTAGAGAAAAAAATCAATACCATAGAAAAGATAAAAATAGGGGGAAAAAAATCAATAAAACCAAAAGTTGGTTCTTTGAAAAGACCAATAAAACTGACAAACCTTTAACTAGACTGAGGAAAAAAATAATGAAGACAAATTACTAAAATCAGGAATAAAAAGGGGTACATCACCACCGACCTTAGAGAAATTAAAAGGATTATGAGGGAATATTTTAACAAGTTTATGCCAACAAATTAGATCTCTTAGATAAAATGAAAAAATTCCCTGAAAGACAAAAATTACCAAAACTGACTCAAGAGGAAATAGAAAATCTGAAGAGACCTATAACAAGTGAAGAAACAGAACTACTAATTTAAAAGTTTATCACGAAGAAAAGGCCTGGCCCACACAGCTTCACTGGTGAATTCTAGCAAACATTTAAAGAAGAAATACTACAAATCCTTCACAAACTCTTCTAGAAGAGAGCAGAGAACGCTTCCCAGTTCATTCTATGAGACCAACATTACCCTCATACCAAAGAAAAAGACATCACAAGAAGAGAGAGAGAAAATATTAGCAAGCCAAACCCAGCAACACACAAAAGGGATTACATTGCTTGGCTGTTCTTAAAACATTAAACAGAAGCTTACCATACAATTCAGCAACTCATACGAATCTTCCCAAGCGAAATTAAAATACACATCTACACAAATTGAAGATTTGTGGCAACCCTGCATGGTCAAATGATGGTTCACATTTTTTAGCAATAATATAAGTATTTTTTAATTAAGGTATGTACATTGTTTTTTTTTAAGACATAATGCTGTTGCACACTTAATACACTACAGTACAGTGTAAACACAACTTTTACATGCACTGGGAAACCAAACAATTCACATGACTTGTTTTATTGCAATATTCGCTTTACTGCGGTGGTCTGGAACCAAACCTGCAATATCTCTGAGGTATACCTGTAAATTAGTGGTTGCCTAAGGTTAAGAGAAAGGAGGGGAGGTTAGGAGTAATGGGAGTAACTGCTCATTGGCACAGGGCTTCTTTTTGAGGTGATAAATATTCCAAAATTAGATTGTGGTTGATAGTTGCACAACCCTGTGAGTTTACTAAAAACAAAACAAAAAAACACATTGAATTATACATTATTTAAATTATACATTATTAAATTATTTTAATGTATAGCTTTTGTGAATTATATCTCAAAAAAGATGTTAAAAACAAACTCCAGCCCAGATTTAGTTTCTTTGCCCAAGGTGGGCAAAGAAAGTGGAAGAGCAAAGTCCCAAGCCAAAGTATTTCAATACAATAATGGCTGCCATTTATCAAGTGCCAATTATGTGCCAGGGGTTTTACACACTCATTTAATTCAACAATTCAGCAAGCTAGACACAACTACCTCCCTTTTCTAGGCAAGGAAACAGAAACTTAAGTGAAATAACTTGCCCAAGGTCACAGAGGGAATAAATAAATGAGCCAGAATTAAAAGTATATGTTCCAGCATTCCAGACATTTAATTAAGACTATCATAATTATTTTCCATATACATGAATGACATCTACTAATATTTACTTAACCTTTTCTTTAAGTCATTTGCTTCTTTTGCCCAACAAAGCCACAGGAAAGAATGAAGGCATAACCTGAGAGGGTAATACTGGGGCTACAGACAGGAGTAGAAAAGGTAGAGGATAAGAATGTAAGACTGACATTAACAGCGCCAATGGGAGGAACTGTGGGTAAAGTGCCCACTGAGAGTCAAGGCCTGCTGAGAAGACGGCACAGCCTGAGAAGGGGTGGGAACGGAAAGGAAGGACAAATTCCAAAAGGCAGCAGACCGAGATGAAGGGGAAGAGACTGAGGTGTGTGTAAGTTAGGAACTGAGGGTGGCATAGGATTTAAGAAAGGAGGCTGAGGTGGAAAAACAGAGATGAAAGCTGAAAGATGAGTAGGGATGGTTAATACGAAAGGGTACAATGAAGTGAGCTGGGAAACCCCCAAACAGGCCAGAGGAAAGTGAGACTGAAGCAGAACACCAGGCTACGGTCTTGAGTAGACTAGAAGCAAGGAAATGTGGGTCAACACCTGGAAGTCCAAGTAGACCAGTCACCCCCGTAAAATCTCAAGAAACACACCAGTAGGAAAAGCTGTCCCACACTTCAGAAAACACTACCCTAGCCAATACTGCTCGAATCAGGACGTCAAGACTTCTCAAGAGGTCAGTTTGTGGCCAAATTGAACTTAACCAACTAGGTGAAATAGGTTCCAACACAGCAAAGCTCAGCTTCATTGTGGGTGAAAAGACGGGACAACCAACGATGAAAGAAGTTATGGTCAGACAAAAGGAATTCCAAGTTCAAAACTGTGTCTCCAAGACTTTGAGGAAACTAGAAAGTGAGCAGGTAAGGAGTTCTTTTGACTATAATAGAATCTAGAGTCATAGGTAGGTGGAACATTGCTAGTAAGGAAAGAAAATACACACAGGTTGATTAGCAACATTTTAAAAGCAATAATTCAATAGCCAAAACACAGAAGGTTCTAAACCAGTAATACATCAGAACATACAAAATAATCCATGTATTGCTGATCATTTGTAATAGTTAAGCAGTCAAGTCAGTATATCTAAATTTATGTGAAAATGATATATAGAAATTCAGCTTTATGATAAAAGATTAAAAATAAGTTATTTTATTAAGAGGCTATTTAAAATAATTCACAGTTTCTTTAAAATAGCAAGGTGGATTAACCATTACTTAACATATACACAATCTTCCAAAACATTTCTATAATACACCTGTATTGTCTTTTCATTTACAACTCCTGACTAGTTTCTAAGTTGGGAAATACTCCTACCACGTTCCCTCTGTTGTCCCCGCTACAGTATCAAATGAGAATGTCTGCAAGGTTACAGCCCCCAGCCCTCGTCTACTGAAGTCTCTCGATTCCAGACCTCTCTATTTGAATCATTCAACTAACAGACATGCTGGTTTCTAACTACCTGCCTATACCTTGGATTAGGCTACTTACTGGCTCTGTGTGACTAATACTATACCTGCTGTTCCGATCTGTTCAGCCGGCTTCAACTCCACTGCCCACCCTTCATGCTGCAGTTTGCTTTTACATCCCTTAAAAGCCAGCTGTTCTTAACTCTGAAGTCCAACTAACTCCATTTCTCCAGGATGTGAATGTCACTTGCTTTACTGTTTATAAAGTTCTCCCAGGGACACTATTCTCACTCTTGGCATGACCCAGTCTGGCACTCTTGGAACTATACACCGCCTAGCATATAAGCTTTCAAAAAGTGGGGGAAACCTCTCACCATTCAGAGAACTATCCAACATAGATGCCTTTTGTTTACCCATCTACATACACATCCACACCACACACATACATAAAATCTTTCAAAGTCCTGTTTGAATTATCTGATTTTATCCTAATTAATTTAGACCAATAAAAATACAATACTAAAGGGGCTTCCCTGGTGGCGCAGTGGTTGAGAATCTGCCTGCCAATGCAGGGGACACAGGTTCGAGCCCTGGTCTGGGAAGATTCCACATGCCGCGCAGCAACTAGGCCCGTGAGCCACAACTACTGAGCCTGCGTGTCTGGAGCCTGTGCTCCGCAACAAGAGAGGCCGCGATAGTGAGAGGTCCGCGCACTGCGATGAAGAGCGGCCCCCACTTGCCGCAACTAGAGAAGGCCCTCGCACAGAAACGAAGACCCAACACAGCCAAAAATAAAATATAACTAATTAATTTTTTAAAAATGCAATACTAAAGATAGCTAAGTAGGTCCTTTCTGACTTTCATCATTTTTAATCCGAGAGTTCCCTCAAAAGGAAAAGAGAGGACTTCCCTGGTGGCGCAGTGGTTAAGAATCCGCCTGCCAATGCAGAGGACGCGGGTTCGAGCCCTGGTCCGGGAAGATCCCACATGCCGTGGAGCATCTAAGCCTGTGCGCCACAACTACTGAGCCTGCGCTCTAGAGCCCTTAAGCCACAACTACTGGAGCCCACGTGCCGCAACTACTGAAGCCCGTGCGCCTAGAGCCTGTGCTCCGCAACAAGAGAAGCCACTGCAATGAGAAGCCCGCGCACCGCAACGAAGAGTAGCCCCCGCTCACCACAACTAGAGAAAGCCAGCACATAGCAACAAAGACCCAATGAAGCCAAAAATAAATAATTTATTTTTTTTTTAAAATGTAGTGTTCAACTGTAATAACTTGCATTCTAGGCTTCCAGAACAAGCATTTGTGTCAGAAACAACTGCTTCCTAATTTCCCTTTTTAAATATCTTGTCCTGTGCTGCATGCTTTAATATTATCTGTGACCTTAAATCCGCAAGAGTAGAAAAGACATACCTTTAACTTTATAACAAATCAAAGATGAAACCATCACCAATTAAGAATCTGAACTTAAATTTACTGCGCAAAAGTGAACTTTAGCTGTGGGAGTAGTAATTCTATCTAGACTTTGCTTTGTATGACAACCAGTATACACAAAGAATCCTGGCAACTTTTCTTAAAATCAGTATCACATAAGGAAGGTAGATGAATCCCTTAATAGTATAACGAAGAACTGGGGCTAGGGACAGGAGTAGAAATCAAACCTAAAGTACTTGAGAACTTTAATCATCGTGTACAATATACTGTAACACTTTAAAACATTATTGGTTTAAATAACTGGAGATTTCATTAATTTTCATTTTAAATTAGAAGTATTACTCAGTGATTGGCTTGATTGAACTGCCCATAGGATACATTATCCAGAACAAAAAGGCTTAATCCTAAACTATTTTCTCCAGGCACAGAACATTTTCCAGGGGCATCTCAGTCTAGCCCAGGTATATGAATTTTACATTAGACTAGAAAAATGAAAAGGAAATAAAATGCCGAAAAACCTAATACAACCCAAACCTAACCACTTGGATTATCTGGTTTTTTTTCACTACCATAATCAATGTTCAATTGCATTTTAATGTGTGATTGACCCTAGTGGGACTATGCAACAAAAAAATTATCAATTGTTATATGAATATAAGACATAATTGTACACATAAGTGAGTCATTATTACGGCTATAAGGATCCTTTAAAGATGTACTCATTTCCATTCAAACTTTGGCTTAGTAATTAATATACTCAGGTAATGCTAAATTAAAAGTTTTTACATATGTTCTGAATTACAGCAGTAGCCACCTAACCAGTCTTGGGTGTCCCTATTTGTCTTTTATAATCTACTCTTCTAAAACCTGTAATGTAGCGGTTATTTAACTTTGGGGTGTCATGGGCCCCTCAGAAGATCTAATAAAACTATGAACCCTCTTGAGAAAAGTACATATATGCACATTCGCCCTGAAGCTCTTCACAGCCTAGCTTAGACTTCCCATCACCTACCGATCCGTCCAAACTTCTTAACCTTGTATGCCAAGTACTTCATAATGTAGTCACTGTTAATTCAACTAATCTACCTCCAGTCCTTTCCAACTACACTCACCAATCGGGTCTATCTCCTAACTATCCCAACAGAAATATACCATCCTCTTTTTCTGGCTTGCTTTCTGGGTTCCCTCTTGTTGCTTTCCTGCCCAAATGTTTGCTCTCAACAAACCCTTTCTGTGGACCTAAAATACCTCCCTTGCCATGAGGGTTTCCCTCTGCCTACAATCAGATCATCTGATCCTTTCTGAATTTGAAATCATGTTATCTCCATCTCTTATGGAGCACTCCATGTTCTACACTGTATTATACAAAGTATTCAAAAAACAAAAAGTCAAGAAACATAGAACACACTTATTTCTGAATTATATATTAGTTACATTTCCAAAGAATATGCTCCATGTTTTTCCTCAACTTCTATAAACCTTTTCATGTGAAGTATCTCAGACGCTGTGCATTTATTTATGCATGTCTTCGCTCATTTTCTAGCCAATAAGATTCTTAGGGGAAGAGATGGTAGCTACTGCACCCTGTGTCCCCCACAATCTCCAACACAAAGCAAGGAGATACTCGATATGGAATACTTGAGCATATGGGCATCAGTGTTTTTCAGGCATTTCATACATTCTGTATCCCCAATTATAAGATTTTTCAAGGATCATCTAGTTTTTTTCCTACTGAAAAGTCAAATAATGCTCTACCCTTAGTGAATGCTTGACAAGTGAGAACTTACTATCTGAAACAGTGATTTATTCTCATCTATACAATATCTACTCGTTGATATGCCAACTTTGTTCAAAAAAAAAAAAACTAAAAAAACAAACCTTCAATATATCAAGAATTCTTACCTAATGACCATTAACCCAGGAGGGAACACAAAGATGGCTCCTACACAAAAATAATCCAAATGTGAAAACTATTATCCTTTAGTACTACTGCAAACAAAGTTTAACTTGAGTTATAAAACCAACTCAGAAAACAGAAACAAACAACATCCAGACTATACATATGCACACTACCAGAGGCAATAAAACAGCACAAAAGTATAGAAACTTTTTTTTTAGAAAGTCTTAAACATGATATAAAAGTTTCTAATTGATTCATGCTAGAAGTATTATGCCAAGTGAAACAAGTCAGACATAAAAAGCCACATATTGTATGATTTCATTTATATGAAATATAACAGGCAAATTCATAGAGATAGAAAGTAGATTAGTGACTGCCAGGAGGTAGGAGGAGGGGAGAACAAGGAGTGACTGCTAATGGCTTTTTTAAAGACTTTTTCTTTTTATTTTTAAATTTATTCTTGGCTGCGTTGGGTCTTCGTTGCTGTGCGCGGGCTTCTCATTGAGGTGGCTTCTCTTGTTGTGGAGCATGGGCTCTAGAGCGCAGGCTCAGTAGTTGTGGCGCACAGGCTTAGTTCCTCTATGGCATGTGGGATCTTCCCGGACCAGGGCTCGAACCCGGGTCCCTTGCATTGACAGGTGGATTCTTAACCACTGCGCCACCAGGAAAGTCCGGCTAATGGCTTTCTGGAGTGATGGAAATGTTCTGGAATTAGATAGTGGTAATGGTTGTACAATTTTGTGAATATACTAACAACTACTGAACATTTTAAAAGGGTGAATTTCATGGTATGCAAATTATATCTCAATTTTTTTTTAAGTTTATGACGATTTTGGCTATTTTATCTCAGAGAAAACTGTTTTTTAATAGGAATCTAATTTTATAATAGTTTGTTTCCTCAAGCTGATCTAAACTAGTGGTTATAAACTGGTCCCCCTTTTTAAAACCACGGTTTTAAATTTTTCTCAGTGTTGTCTACCAACTTGCCAACACTTATAAATAGAAATTTTTCATAAGAATCTGTATTTCTGGCTTCCTACAAAAAACTGGAGTTCTAAAAATACTAGGCACACCTGCACAGAAACAATGGCCTGGGGCTGAGCAGCAGCTAACATACCTGCTATTTGCCATGATCTCCATCACTCCCTATTGTGTCCTAGATACTGAAGCCAAGTATCAGCTGCCATTTAGCTCCCCAGTTGTGAGTTTGTTACCCCTGAACCAAACAAAGACCATCTACCTTTCTTATTAGGGTATACTATGAATCACTGCTGATAAAATGTAAGCCTGTAATTGGTCTAAGGGTACAAATTTCCAGCTATAAAATGAGTAGATCTGGGGATCTAATGCACAGCATGGTGACTATAATTAACAATGCTCTATTATATATACATAATTGAAAGCTGCTAAGAGAAGTAGATCTTAAATGTTATCTACACACACATACACACACACATGAATGGTAATTACATGAGGGGATGGAAGTGTTAACTAACTTATTGTGGTAAGCATTTCACAATATATACATGTATAAAATCAAAGCCGTACACCTTAAACTTACATATGTTATATATTAATAATATCTCAATAAAGCCGGAAAATAAATTTTAAATGTAACCATGTATGATTACATTTTCAGTAACTGCAAAGAGAAAAAACCTGACAGTGACACCTGTTGAATAAAACCCTGCAACTGTTACAGATTCGTGCTGTTATAAACACTTTTATGTGGGGGGAAAAAATCCAGGGACATTTCCTACAAACAGGAAACAAATTCTTTTCATTTCATTTACAATTGAAAGTTATTTTCACCTACTAATAGAAAATAGCACAGTAGTAACTTCTTACCCCCATATTGGTGTTGGCACAAAATGAGGGAAAGCTGCCTTACTCATTGTCATTGATTGGATATGAAAACAAACTGCTTTATTTACTCACTGATTTTATGTTTAAACCATCTAGAACCCCCCTGATGCTTATGTGCACAAAGAAAAACAACCCCTACCCACGTTTGGCTTCTACGTAATAGACTGTATTTAAAAAGATGGAAAAAAGCAAAATACAGGGTGTACATGGAAATAACATAGAAAAGTAGATTCTACTACCTCCTAGCTCGTGTAAATGAGGACTGAGCTAAAAGTTATGTCAACTACCTTTCAGCTTTAAAATTCTGTGTACTTAAACAGATCTCCTCCTTTCCTCCAAATAAAATAATTCGTCTAGCTGAACTGCCTGTCCTGTAGATGGGAAAGGTTAAAATAGTATTTGCATTCCATTTCATTTGTACCATCGCTTTTAACAGCTAATAAAATATCAACACATAAGACGACTTCTAAAAGCAGCTATTCCCTTCCAGGCAAAAACAAACTCATTTCTACATGTCTTCCAAAAGAAAGACCAAATGAGCCAATTACTTAGTAGTTTATTAGAGGTAAACCCCAAGGTTCTTCCCCCCGCCTCTGAGCCATGCCACTTCATTAACTTGCCCAAATACCTTCAAGTTTACAGGTGACATTTTACATATCATCTTTACCACCGAGTATTAATAGATATTATATAAAACTGGAGTAGCATCACAATTGTTTCACAACTGCAATTCCTAAATACACAAATGAAAAGGTGCAATTGGATTCTATGTCCAACTGAAAATACAATCCTGTTTCTGTTTAAACCTGATGGTGAATGAAATGAGATGCTCTCCCAAAAGTTCACCAAATTTCTAACACACATAATCCAAATAACTTTCTTCAAAAGTGTAAGACTAGAAACAAAACAAAAATTGTTACCTCAACTATAAGTTATGGAACCACAAGGTGCCATTAGATTGGTAAAGATTAGTGGAGACCCTAGATCTTGAGTTACACACCATTAAGAGTATAACGTGCGTTAACTGTACAGGAATTGGTTTATGCTTTACCTGTTATTCTTTAATAGTGCTGCCCGACAGAACTTTCTGATGATACAGATGCTCCACACCTGTACTGTCCAATATTATAATCAAGAGCCACGCAGGGCTACGGAGCACCTGAAATGTGGCTAGCAGGAATGAAGAACTGAATTTATTTTATTTAAAATTAAAGTTAATTTAGGGACTTCCCTGGTGGTGCAGTGGTTAAGAATCCACCTGCCAATGCAGGGGACACGGGTTCGAGCCCTGGTCCGGGAAGATCCCACATGCCAAGGAGCAACTCAGCCTGTGCACAACTACTGAGCCTGCGCTCTAGAGCCTGAGAGCCACAACTACTGAAGCCCGCGCACCTAGAGCCCGTGCTCCGCAGCAAAAAAAGCCACTGCAGGGCTTCCCTGGTGGCGCAGTGGTTGGGAGTCTGCCTGCCAATGCAGGGGACACGGGTTCGAGCCCTGGTCTGGGAGGATCCCACATGCCGCGGAGCGGCTGGGCCCGTGAGCCACAATTGCTGAGCCTGCGCGTCTGGAGCCTGTGCTCCGCAACAAGAGAGGCCGCGATAGTGAGAGGCCCGCGCACCGCGATGAAGAGTGGTCCCCACTTGCCGCAACTGGAGAAAGCCCTCGCACAGAAACGAAGGCTCAACACAGTCATAAATAAATAAATAAATAAATAAAAGAACGTGAATTTCAAAAAAAAAAAGCCACTGCAAAGACCCAATGCAACCAAAAATAAATAAATAAATAATAAAATTAAAGTTAATTTAAATTTAAGTTGCCACATGTGGCTAGTGGCTATCATACTGGACAATGCAATTCCACAATTTGAAATACAAAGTATAAGCTTGACTAAACACTAGAGTTTTTCAAAGTATCATGTCCTGATGATGTTAACACCAACTAAAAACTTCCTGATACAAATGATACACAAGTTCAGCCATCAGCCTAAACAGAAAAGTCACTTATGAAATGACACTACTTAGATTCAGAATTTAAGGTACAATATTCACTAAGAGACAATATTGAAAAATATATCTCAAGTTTTTCCCCCACTGTTTTTCAAAAGGGGAGCTCACTTTCGGAATAGTTTCCCAATACGTGCAATTACCTTCCCTTCAAATCTGTTCACTATCTTCTGTTCAGAAAAACAAATGGCAAAGATAAATTTTCAGCACTAAGAAGTCTACTGTGACTCGGTATATTTCACACGTTAATTTCCCTTTGATTCAGATGTTTGGAAACCTCTGCATCGCCTGAAAGCCTTGTTACCCATCGTTCCACGTTTTCAGGTGTACAAGTCATTCTGATACAGTTGCGATTTCGTTCCTGGACACAAAATATTTCCTCAATCCAAGAGTCATGACATTTTACCGCACTTCAGGTATTCTTGTATCAGCTCTTCCTGAGTCAAGAAAAGTAACCAAGATGGTGCACAAGATGTCAGAAGAAAACAAGTGCGGGAACTTGCACGTTGAATAACTACTCCCTGAGCAAAATCTCCTTTGACCCAGAGAGTCGGCCTCGAACTACCCGGCGACGCCAACAAGTCAGCAAGGTCGTGACCCTCGGTCACGGCCGCCGGCAGCGCCCCGCCTGGCTGCGGGAAGCCACCTGTTAGGCCCCGGCCTCACCTGGAGAGGAGGCACGGACCCGGACACGGGCGCCCGGCGCGAGCGCGGACCCGCCCCTCCGGCGGCGATGGACGGAGGCGGCACGTGGGCTCCCCCGGCCGGGCTGCGCTGACAGGCGGGCCGCCGCGACCCCCGAGGCGCCCCCGCCTCCCTCGCACCGCCCCGCCGAGCGGGCGCCCAGCGGCCCACACCGCCGGCCCCCCCTTCCTCCCGCCTTCCCTCCCACCCCCGGGCCTGCCGCCCCTCGCCTACCTGGTCGCGGAGTTTGAGAAACGCCATGGCGGTCGGCGCCGCCCGGCCACCGCTCCCGCCCCAGGAGCCTCGCCTGCGCCCGGAGCCGGCGGGTCGGCTGCAGTGAGCTGAGGAGTCCGCGGGCAGGGGGCGGCGCCGCCTCCCCGCCGCCCTCCGCAGCCGAGAGGTGAGGAACTGGAGGATCCCACCTCCTCCTCGAGGACTCCCCGCCCTCCTCCTTCCTTTCTTCCTTTTTCCCTCCGCTGTCTCCGCAGCCGCTGCCGCCTCACGCCCCCTTCCCGAGACAGCCGGGCAGCCCCCGCGGCCGCGCCGCTCCAGCCCGCGGCAGCCGCGGCATCCAAACTCCACTCCACAATATTACCACCACCGCCCGCCGCGATTGGCGGCCGCGCGGGGGAGAGGCCAGAGTAAGACGAGCGCCCATTGGCCACGCCGCCGCGCTCGCTCGGGCCCCGCCTCCCGGATGGGCAAGGGCGGGGGAGGAAGCGGTGAGGGTGGGCGCGGAGCCGGGCGCGCTGGGCGGGGGCGAGTAAGGGAGCGGAGCCGGGGGAGGGGCGGCCAGGTGCCCTGGGCGCGCGCCCTGGGCGAGGTGGGAGGAGCCCGGGCTTGAGGTGCGGGTCCCGGGAAGGGGGGGTTAACTGCCCGGGGCTCGCATGTGGAGGGAGCGGGCAGAACGCTCCCCAAAGCCTGAGGAGACTGCAGGGACTGGGTGAGGGGCCGGAAAGGGGGTGAGAGGTGGGCACCTGGGGGCTGCTGCCTTCCTGGGAGCGGCGAGGGGAGGGTGGCGAACAGGACTCGCACGTGGAGGGGGAGTGAGGATTCGCCCCTGGGCTTCCGCAGGATGCAAGAGCCAAGGGAGTGGGGTGAGAGATGGTCACCAGGAAGCTGCTGTCCTCCCGGGGGTGGGGGGTCGGGCAGGAGGGCAGGGCCGGAGGGAGGGGGGAGGGGGAGCGTGAACTGGCGGAGTCTGGCACGTTGTCTAAGGAGAAAGAGCACCCCTTTTCTCTCTGGCACGCGGCCCTCCAGACCTGGGGAGGTTAGAGGGGACGTCTGGGGGGGGGCCGCCCTCCCGCGGGCAGCAACCGTGGGGGAGGGGGGAGATGCTGGCATTCTGGGCAGAAAGGCAGCACCTTCGCAGCCAAACTGGTATGGACGCCTGAGCCTTTCTCTACCCGCAGTTCCAAACCGAAGCAAGGCTGTGGTTCTCTCCCCAAATCCTTCTGCCTGGCTTGCATTTTTCCCCCTTTCTTCATTTGCATCTGAAGGGTTTTGCCTCCCACTCGAGAGAAATCAATTAAAAAAAAAAAAAAAAGATGTGTTGGATTGCCAATAAATAGCATCCTTGGATGGAGGAGGAGAGGAATGACTCCCCTGCTACACACGCCCCCACGCCACCCCACAGCTCTGAAACGGCTTTTCTTTCTTAGGCAGCAGCACACTGTTGCCATTCCAGGCTTGTGTGGGAGAAGACTGCTGTGCGCCTGTGTCTGTCCGCCCGGGCGACTCCAGCCCTTGGTTAATAAAAGGTACAGATGGTTAGAACACAAATGTGTGACGTCAGGCTTGGTTTTAAAAAGTTCCCTGTTCCCTACATCAATTGTGTCTCTTGGGACAGGCTTTATTTAGAGGATCGATTTGGGTCTAATGGCAGTCGGGAGAAAAGGGGACCTATGCCAGGACTGTCAGTGTCTTATAGTGCTGCACTTATAACAAAAAGCTTTTAGCCCCACAAAAAATGAAAATATCAGAGTGCAACATGAAAAACACTGCTGACTAATAGCATGATCCTTCCAATATTCTTTGGCATACCAAAGACTTGATTCTATAGAAACAATTATCTAAAATGACATTCCTCATCATAAATTATATTTCCAACTTAAAATGGAGGGATTCTCACAACTGCGAGGTAACACTCATGATGAAGCCAGACTGCTCTTGCTTTGCATCCTCAGTACCTCTCTCCTCTTTACTTCATCAACTCCTGCACATAAAATAGGAATACTGTTTCCCACCCCGCCTGCCTCTCCTATCAGTTCAGTGAGGGTGAAGGAGTTAATATTGTGAAAACACTTGAGTTCTCTGCAACAGAGGTGTTGTGATAATATTGCTAGAGTACTTTTTGATCACAAGTCACCTTTGTAAACAATTACCCATGTGCTATGTCCAATACAGAGTTCTTAGTCCAGGAGTGTAAGAATTTACCCTCATTCATACACAAGCCTATTAAGCACTGTGGATGTCTAGCCAGGAATTAATACATCCCCTTCTTCCCCCAACTCACCCCCAAACATCTCTCCTCTGAGTTAAAAGTTCTAGAATTTAAAAGCATAACAGAAACTTGATTAGGAAGAAGGGGAAGATTCACTTTGGGGAAAACAAGTGCATTTGAGAGTATGAACGTAAATTGTGGACCAAGTATGCATTTTAATAGGTTTTAGGATTGAGCTAATGAAAGTTTTCAGGGCTCTTGTGAAATTTTCTAATTAACATTAATTAATGAAAGTATTTTACAAGGCACCATCCCTGACAACTTGCAGATAGAAGGTTCCAAGCTCCCAATAGATAATGCTTAATATCCAGCTTGGTTCTCACCCTCCTCCACCCTGAACACCATTTAATTTGCATCTTAATTTCACTATCTGTAAAAACTAAGCATAACATTACCTGGCCTACTCATCTCACACAATCAAATAAAATAATGATATGAAAGGCTGTGGGAACTCTGCAGAACCATTCAAATTTAATGTTATTATTACAACAACTACATTTCCATAGCTGGAGAGAGGGTGACAATCATTCTGAAAAATAGGAATAAGAAATCTATGTCACTGAGCAATAAAATGAAATAAGATTCATATTCAAATTCTGATACTATTTTTTAAATCTTTATTATAAGGTTATTCTGGCATATATATATATAAAATATTTAAATATTAAAGGAATCTGTAGTATTGAAAAGTCCCATGTCATCAAAGCTGATGACGCCAGGAACTTGAATGGTATTGGTAATCTCTCTGTCCCACCCTTATCTCCCCACCCTTTTCTAAATGTCGCTTTCATTCTCCCTTACTGCAGCCAGCAGCTCAACTCACATCTTACGTACTGTGCAGTCATGAAGGAAACCTCAAATTTTAAAAGTCTCAAGGAATGACTAATCAGGCTAGACTCATGTGCCCATGCCTCAGCCAATCACTACAACCAAGGAAGCAAGGTCTGAGAATTGATGACAGCTTCCGTTCAGAATTCATGTTTAAAACAGTGGGAGGAAAGATGTCATGTAGATGTGACCACCAGGGTAATTGCTGTGAGCTAGGCAGCCACACCCAAGTTTACTTACTGTGCTACAACCGTGGTGGGCATTTGCCAGCGCCTTATATGCTTTACATCATTTAAGTTTTTCAGTAACCGTTTTAGGTTAGGAAACTGGGGTCCAAAGAAGGGGTGTGCCCATTGTTACCCAGCTAATCAATGACAGGGCCTGGATGCATGAGGCCCTGGAAGGCCAAAAGAGTAGCTTATGTGATAGGAAGTAGACAACTATTGATGACTTTTGAGCCAGATAATCCTTATATTATAAAATGGTTTTTGTGATGAGTCTGAAATATATGGAAAATGCATATAATAAACTGCCAAAGCAGCAAAGATATGTTCAGAGACCTAGAGGATAGAATTGGAAAACCTCATATACATATAAAAGAGTTTCTGGAGGGGAGGAAATAGAGTATGAAGGAGAAGCAATCTCCATAGAAATGATGCATGAGAATTTGTCAGACTGGAAGAAAAATGAGTTATCGGATCAAAGGAAGATGCCAAGGCTCAAGCAGAGTAAGTTTTTTAAATTGAGACCCATACATAGTAGTGAAATTAGAGAATACCAAACACAATAAGAAAATGTTCAGGGGCTTCCCTGACGGCGCAGTGGTTGAGAATCTGCCTGCCAATGCAGGGGACACAGGTTCGAGCCCTGGTCTGGGAAGATCCCACATGCCGCGGAGCAACTAGGCCCGTGAGCCACAATTACTGAGCCTGTGCGTCTGGAGCCTGTGCTCCCAACAGGAGAGGCCACGACAGTGAGAGGCCCGCACACCACGATGAAGAGTGGCCCCCGCTTGCCGCAACTAGAGAAAGCCCTCGCACAGAAACGAAGACCCAACACAGCCGTAAATAAATTAAAAAAAAAAAAAGTTCAGAGTTACCCCTGAGGAAAGTCAAGTTATCTTTTTTTTTTTAATTTTTATTTATTTATTTATTTATCTATTTATGGCTGTGCTGGGTCTTCGGTTCGCGCGAGGGCTTTCTCCAGTTGCGGCAAGCGGGGGCCACTCTTCATCGCGGTGCGGGGACCGCTCTTCATCGCGGTGCGCGGGCCTCTCACCATCGCGGCCCCTCCCGCTGCGGGGCACAGGCTCCAGACGCGCAGGCTCAGCAGCCGTGGCTCACGGGCCCAGCCGCTCCGCGGCATGTGGGATCCTCCCAGACCAGGGCTCGAACCCGTGTCCCCCGCATTAGCAGGCAGACTCTCAACCACTGCGCCACCAGGGAAGCCCAAGTTATCTTAAAAGAAATGACAGTCAACCTGTAGCAGATTTATTAGCAACAATAGACTATGGAAGACAATGGGAAATATCTTCAATGTATTGAGAGTCCATCCTGAGAAACTAGAATTCTATTCCTGGCTAAACCATCTTTCAAGGGGAAGAATAAAATAAACACATTTTTAAAATTTAGGACTCACAGATGGTCGTTGAAAAAGATACAAAAGAATATACTCCAACAAGAAAAAAGCTGAACCCAAAAGGAATAAGTGAGTGGGAGAAGGAAGGATAAACAGATAAATCAGTGAATATCTTGGTTAATCTAAATCAGTAGTATTTTTTTAAGTACCCGTATATTGGAATTTTAAAACCAGGTGAAATTAAGTTATTAGCCCTTAAAAATGTGGTAGATAATGGCAGAAAGGAGTTCTGAGTTAAAGACAACTTTTTTTATTCAGAAGGAGTGAGGTAGTCTTAAATTTTAGACTTTGACAAGCTATTACATTGGTTAAAGTTTTTTTTGTTGCAAACAACAAAATCCAAGCAAGAATTTCTTAAATCGATCTTCAACAGCTCCCAGAGTCACTGGGAGAGCTGAAAAAACAAGCGTGGGCTGAGCTTCTAGAAAAAGTGCTCTAAACCATGTAATAGAGCTGGTGTGATAAAGAAACTGCTGCTGCTCCCATCAAACACCAAATGCCAGGAGCTCAACTTCTCTTCATCTGCTCCTGCCATCAGCATCAATGCCAATTCTGTGTCAGAAAATTAGTCTTGCAGCCACTGCCACCTCCACAAACTGGATATCAGCCTCTACCTGCACCAGGACAGTGGCAGCCATGTGCAGAGCTTGTACCCTCACATCCTCACATTTCCACTGGTGCTTCTGGTTAGCAGAGCCAGTGTCATAGGCCTGTATCCTAGCTGCAAGGGAGGCAGGGAATTTGAGTTCTCAGTTTTACACTGGGGAAGAGGGATCTGTGACCAGGGAATTATCCCAAATATAGAAAGGCTATTTAAATGATTATGGCAGCCTTGAATATGACAGAGTCTCTTAGTGGTATATATAATAAAAATAGGAGACTCACCAAAATAAGAGAAATAGAATGTGTGACTTCCAAACCTATGGAGAGAGAGAAAAAAAAAAATGAGTTAGTTACCAGATTAGCGGGCAAGAAAGAAGAAAAGGAAAAGCAAACTAAAATTATGATAAATAGGAAACTCAAATAAGATTGTATAAAGAAGTCCAAGTATATTATTAATCACAATAAATATACATGGTTTAGGCCTGTCTATTAAAAAGCAACAACAACACAACAAATACATTCAGACTGGATTTTTAAAAAAAGAAATCCAACTATCTGCTGTTTGCAAGATATATGGTTAGAAAATATTACCAAAAAGTTTGGGGAAAGGCAATTAAAGAAAACTATGTACCAAGAAAATACTAACCCCAAAATTGTTTGTCTAATAACATTAATATCAGGCATAAGAATTTAAGGCAAGAAGGACTGATAGAGATAAAGAGGTGATCTGTAGGAATCATAAAAGAAACTATCCCCCATGAAGATACACAGTCACGATACATTCATGAATTTGTGTGCACTTAACCACATAAAGCAAAATTTGATGGAACTACATAGAGAAGTTGGCAACTGCACCATCAGAAACTAATAGACAAGCAGACAAAACGTTAGAATACCATAAAATCAATAAGCTCGATACCATGTGAGATTTATACATGAACACACACATACACACACATAATCAACAGTAAAAAAAAATAGTTCATACCACTTCTCCAAGACACTAAATCCAGCCATTTTACAGGTGAATTTTACCAAACATACAGGAGACAATGCCTTTCCTTTGTTATATTTCAAAAAGTAAGAAACTAAGAACCAAGTATAACTGAGACTCATGATGCAACAGGTGCTGCTCAGACATCTTGTCTTCCAAACCAACCCTTGGACCTGTCCAGTTCTTTGACAAGGGCAGTTATTTCAACAACAGGGCCCTCAGAACCATTTCATTGAGTCAAAAGCTCTTCTAAGGGGGTCTCTGCTTAACTGCTTCAATTATCTCTCTGCTGATGACTACTCCTCTGTAGTTGAAACACATGGAAAATGCATATAATAGACTGCCTGAGATAAAAATATACAATTGTATGAATAGTATGATATACGCTCTGTTAAACATCAAGCAAGCAAATATCTGAATAGAAAAAAAAATTTAACTCTGGAAGAAAATATACTGCAACATTAAATAAAGTTATGTCTGAGTGACAGATGTATGAGTCCTTCTATTTTTCTGTATTTCGCATATTTTATTTAGCAAGAAATTAAGTAGTTTACAAATACACTGGCACTGCATGATTTCATTACTTCGTTGGAATAAAAAAGACATGAGACATATAGAAAACAACTATCAAAATAGCAAAAGAAATTCTAACTGTATCAATAAGTACATTAAATGTGATTGGACTAAACACCCTACTCAAAAGGCAGATTTTATCAGACTGAATAAAACAGCAAGCTCCAACTCTGTGTTACAGGTCAGCAAGAGACACACCTGAGATTCAAAGATATAAGTAGATTGAAAGTAAAGGATGGAAAAGATACAACATGCAAAAAATAACTGCAAGAGAATGTAAGTTGTTACAGCTGCTATAGGAAACAGTATGGAGGTTCCTCAGAAAACTAAAAATAAAATTACCATATGATCCAACAATCCCACTCCTGGGCATATATCCAGATAAAATTGTAATTCAAAAAGATACATGCACCCCTATGTTCATAGCAGCATTGTTCACAATAGCCAAGACATAGAAGCAACCTAAATGTCCATCAACAGATGAATGGATAAAGAAGATGTGGTACATATATACAATGGAATACTACTCAGCCATAAAAGAGAATGAAATTATGCCATTTGCAGCAACATGGATGGACCTAGAGATTATCATACTAAGTGAAGTAAGTCAGAAAGAGGAAGACAAATACCATATGATATCACTTACATGTGGAATCTAAAATATGACACAAATGAACCTATCCACAAAACAGAAACAGACTCACGGACATAGAGAACAAAATTGTGGTTGCCAAGGGGGAGGGGGTTGGGAGAAGGATGGAGTAGGAGGTTGGAGTTAGCAGATGTAAGCTATTACATATGGAATGGATAAACAACAAGGTCCTACTTTATACCACAGAGAACTATATTCATTATCCTGTGATAAACCATAATAGAAAAGAATATTAAATAAACAGAATGTATATATATGTATAACTGAATCACTTTGCTGTACAGCAGAAGTTAACACAACATTGTAAATCAACTATACTTCAATTTTAAAAAAATAAAAAAAAATAAGTAACCACAAGAGACCTAGAGTGGCTATATTAATATCAGACAAAATAAACTTTAAGACAAGAAATATTACTGGAGACATTTTTGATAAAAGGTCAAAACATCTAGAAGATATAACAATTATAAATATATAGGGACTTCCCTGGTGGTCCAGTGGTAAAAAATCCACCTTACAATGCAAGCGATGCGGTTTCAATCCCTCGTCAGGGAACTAAGATCCCACATGCCGCAGGGCAACTAAGCCCACACTCCACAACTACTGAGCTCACGCACCTCAACTAGAGCCTGCGTGCCGCAAACTACACAGCCCATGCGCTCTGGAGCCCGCGCGCCACAACTAGAGAAGAGAAAAAAAAAACCCGCACGCCACAACTAGAAAGAAGCCCACGCACCGCAATGAAGAGCCCGTGCACCACAGAGAAATATCCCGCATGCTGCAACTAAGACCTGACACAGCCAAAAATTTAAAATTAAATAAATAAATAAATATTTTTAAAATAAATAAATATATGTGTGTGTGTGTGTGTGTGTATATATATATATATATATATATATATATATATATATATATATACACACACACACACACATACATACATACTACATGCATGCATACAGCTAGGAACCAAATCCCAAAATGTATGAAACAAAATCCAGCAGAAATGAAAGGAGAAATAGACAATCAATCATGGAGATTTTAACACCCTACATTAAATAATTGATAGAACAACTAGAGAAGACTTTAACAACACTATCAACCAACTTGTCTTAACTACTATTTACAGAACACTCCACTCAATAACTGCAACATACATATTTCTTTTCAAGTGCTCATGAAACATTTTCTAGGATAGACCATATGCTGAAGACCAAAATAAGTCCCAATAAAATAAAGAATATTGAAATTATACAAAGTATGTCCTCTGATCACAATGAAAGTAAATTAGAGATCCATAACAAATAAATCTGAGAAAACACCACATATTCGGAAATTAAGCAACACACTTCTAGATAACCCATAAGTCAAAGAAGAAATTGCAAGGGTAATTAAATAAGTTGGGCTGAATGAAAAATATACAACATATCAAAAGTTATGGGATGTATCTAAAGCAGTGGTTAGAAATGTATAACTTTAGATGCCTATATCAGAAAAGGAAAAAGGTCTCAAATCAAAAATCTAAGCTTCCACCTGAAGAAACTAGGAAATAAAGAGCAAACTAAACCCAAAGCAAGCAGAAGGAATGAAATAATAAATGTTATAACAGAAAAACAATAGAGAAAAAATTTTTAATTTGCTTCTTTGAAAGGATCAACAAAATTGACAAACGCTTAACTAGACTGACTAAGAAAACAAGAGAAGGCACTAATTATCAAAATCAGGAAAGAAAATAGGATACTGCTACCTACCCTATAGAAATTAAAAGGATTATAAAGGAATATTATTGACAGCTTAATGCCAACAAATTAAAAGACTTGGATGAAATGGACAAATTTCTAGAAGTACACAAACAAAACCAACTCAAGGAGATATAAAGTATTTGACTAAACCTACAAGTAAAGATACTGAATTAGTAATTTAAAATCTCACAAACAAAATCCCTGGCCCAGATGGCTTTACTGATGAATTCTATCAAATGTTTAAAGAAGAAATAGGGCGTCCCTGCTGGCGCAGTGGTTAAGAATCCGCCTGCCAATGCAGCGGACACGGGTTCGAGCCCTGGTCCGGGAAGATCCCACATGCCGTGGAGCAACTAAGCCCATGTGCCACAACTACTGAGCCTGTGCTCTAGAGCCCAAGAGCCACAACTACTGAACCTGCGTGCCACAACTACTGAAGCCCAAGCACCTAGAGCTCCTGCTCCGCAACAAGAGAAGCCACTGCAATGAGAAGCCCGCGCACTGCAACAAAGAGTAGCCCCCGCTCACCACAACTAGAGAAAACCCACGCACAGCAACAAAGACCCAACACAGCCAAAAATAAAAATGAATAAAATAAATTAAAGAAGAAATAATACCAGTCTTTCACAAACTCTTTCAGAAGACAAAAAAGAGCACTTCCCAACTTATTTTATGAGGCCAGTGTTACCCTGATACCATAGCAGACAAAGCTGTCACAAGAAAAAAGAAAAGGAAAAAAAAACAACAGACGAATCCTTCATGGACAAAGATTCAAAAATCCTTAACAAAATATCAAATCGAATTCAACATTCAAAAAAAATATTATATACCACGACCAAGTTGGATTTACTTCAGGAATGCAAGGTTAGTTTAACATCTGAAAATCAATTAATGTAATATACTGTATTAATGGAATGAAGAACAAAGATCACATAACCTCAGTACAGTAGGAAGAGCTAGCAAAAGAGATTGAGTGGGATAAGAAAACACACATCAAGACAATGTATTTCAGGTAAGAGAGTAGTCACCTGGTTGAGTGCTGCTAAGTCCAATAAAAAGAGAAATGAGAATTGACCATTGGATTAGACTCTTTGGAGGTGGCTGACAGCCTTAGGAAGGGTTTCAGGAAACTCGTGTCATTGAAAATCTGAAGGGAATGAGAAGTGAAGAAGTGGGGGAAAAGAATACAGACAATTTTTTTCAAGTAGTGTTTTAAAAGGTAGCAGAGAAGTGGGGCAGTAAATGGAGACGAATGAGAAGCCAAAGGGAAGTTGTTTTTGTCTTTTAAGATGGGAGTTATTACCTGTGTACAGGCTGAGGAGTGACACAGTCGAAAGGGGAAAATTGACCAGGCAAAGGAGAGAGCAGATGCCTGTGGGAGCAAAGTCCTTGAGAAGGCAAGGGGGGATGAGATGCAGTTCAGAGGATGCATCAGAACATGTCAAGAACTCTGAAGTGTCTGAGATTTTACCCTACTTGCATGCTAACAAGTTAGCCTGTCACAATTTCATGGATGCTGGCAGAAAATGTGAGACTCCTGGGTCAGAGACAAAGGACTTCATTTCTCACAGCTAGAGTGGTAACCAGAGTATCAGAATTTTCTTGCATCAGTTTCCTGAACCTCAGTTCCCACAGAGCAGTGTGAAGAGAGCCAGGTGACACCTGCACACTCAGTGGGTTGCATTACAAGTAAGGAAATCTGAACTCAGCAAACCTCAGTCTTTTATATGGGGCAGTAAACATGCCTGTCCTTTGCTCCAGAGAGAGACATTTTTATGACACTGGACAGTAAGCATCCCTGATGTTGGTTCCAAAGGGAGACACTATCTCTATCTCCAAGGCTGTTCACTCTACAAACATCCTTGATAAGACAGCCTGAAACAAAAGAAATGTGAGACACGTGGAGAATTGTCTCAACAGAAAATTTAGCCTTAATTAAGAGCACAAACACTTCATCCATCTTAAGGTGTGGAGGTAGGGAGAGTAGAGAAAATAAGATTATTGGACAAGATGCTATTGGCTCTCTTTTGTTTTGCTTTATTTTCTTCCCAGAGTATCAGTAGTTGAGAGTATCAGGTAAGACTGAGGACTGGGCATCTGGAAGAGTGAGAGAGGGTAGACTAAGGACATGAAGAGTTAGCAGGCACTGCCGAGGGCCCTCCTATAATTTATGATCATAAGTTTAAACAGCAAGTTATGACTGTTTAACCAGGTTTGTTCCACTGCTTGGGTGTAAGGACAAAGTATAGAGTTGGCTTTAACCAGGACTGGAGTTTTTCCGGGCAAGCATGATAGAGAAAGAAAATGGCAAGGGCGTTGTGGATGTACACAAAGAAGTGATCACAGTGGTGGACCAGGGAGTCTAGCTGGATGAAGAAGAGAGTGAGGGGAGGAAGGACAGTGAAAAATGGATGGGAACAAAGGATCAGAGTTCCTGATGGGGTTGGAGAGTGGCTGGAATGCAGGTATTAAAATAAGTGAACTAGGAGACAGGAGGCAGCGGTCAAAGAATGGAGTGCTTAAAATCAAGGTTTTGAGTTATATGAGCATGGGAATGGGTACCTAACGTGGGGTGGAGGAAAAGATCATTGGAGGTGAGGAGTTTAGGAAACTGAGTGGCCAGAGTTGTCAGGTGGACCATTTATGAGCTTGTCGAAGTTACCAAGAAAAGCTGGTCACATGGAGAGAAAGGCAGGTGCAAATGAATGAAGGGAGATAACTGGAAAGTTGCTGACGATTACAACAGGGAGGGGTGGCGGGTACTGTGGACTGATGGCAGACTATTCCTTCATTTAAAAAGTTTTTTTTTTTGATATTTATTTATTTATTTATTTGGCTGCGCCGTATCTTAGTTGCAGCAATCAGGATCTTCATTGCCGCTTGCGGGATCTTTTAGTTGCGGCATGCAGGATCTAGTTCCCTGACCAAGGATTGAATCCAGGGCCCCTGCATTGAGAGCATGGAGTCTTCACCGCTGGACCACCAGGGTTGTCCCAATAAGTATTTATTTATATGTGACCAACTAAGCACTGTGGGAGAGAGGAATTATTATCACTGTCCTCAAGAGTTGTATGAGCTAACTTGAAGATAATGCATACACCTGTAAGAAGCTAAACAACAGGGCAAACATTTCAGTATGGTGAGGCAGAAAGAACACTAGCCTGAGGTTCCTGAGATCTGAGCTCTATTTCCAGCCCTGCCAATAATTAGCTGTGAGCTTGGGTCAATCTCTTAACCTCACCTGGCCTCAGTTTCCACATTTGGATATGGA
Source organism: Balaenoptera musculus (assembly GCF_009873245.2). Lineage (NCBI taxonomy): Eukaryota > Metazoa > Chordata > Mammalia > Artiodactyla > Balaenopteridae > Balaenoptera > Balaenoptera musculus. The sequence goes on along the minus strand of NC_045788.1, from coordinate 10,558,657 downwards.
TTAAATGATTCCCAAGAGACCTCAGCACCTAATATTGTGATACAAAATAATACATCTATCACAAGGAAGTCAGGAAGAATAAGCATGATTATCTAGATGTTACAGAAAGAGGAAATTATTTCTGTAATGAAGGACAAAATAATTTGTCCAGCATCAGACTGTTAAATCAGGTTCACTGTTGTTTGTATTAGTCCATATAGGGTACAGAGAAGGTGCCCTAATCTGTGTTTGTTTTCCTCCACTTACACAAAGTTGTGTTTGTCTTTCCATTATGTCTCTTTGGTTCTGGCTAGGTCATGATTGCTCATGTCAAAGACCAAAGAAAATGCCATTAGAACCCATCACTGGAACAGCTACATTTAACACCTCCCTGAAAGAATACATTTTTACAGGAAGCAAAGAGGTATGTTGCCCTCTAGGAAGTGTATGTCACCTTAGGGTAATTAGGCTGATGTCCATTCCCCTGATGGCAAATGAAATGAATGGGTCCAATAACCCTTGATATCAACATAATGTTGGGGTGGGATTGGAGGTCAAGTTTTAGAAGGATATAATTGAGGTGAAGAGGATATAAACAGCTTTTCATCTATAACAGATTCTTCCTTTGTAACTGTAATTTACTTCTATATTTTTTAATATATGCAAGCACATTCACTCATATAGTTAACTATATTCATTCATATAGTTCATTGAGATCCGGCTGTATGCTAGGCCCCATTGTAAGGGCTAGAAGTACTGTACAGAGCAAGATAGCTAAGAGCCCTGTCCTGTCTCCCTTTGCCAATGTATACTGAACCAGGGAGATGGACATAATAAAAAAATGAGTAAGTAAGATATTTTTCAGAGTACAATCAATGCTATGAAGGCTGTAAAGCAGGGTAACAGGGTATACCTTACTGGGTTCTGATTCCCTCGATTTAGAATGTAAGTACCACAAGAGCTTGTCATCACTGTACCCTTTTGCCCTGGTTAGTGAATTTTAACTATGGGCTCCTTTAGATACAGTTGTCGGGAAAGTGAGACCTAAAAGAAGAGTTTTCAGCCACGCAGAGATGGAGGGGAAAGAGCAATGTTCCAAGGAGGCAGTAAGTTCAGCATGTTTAAGACACATAAAGAAGGCCATTGTGGCTGGAGCGTTGCAAGGACAGGAAAGTGTAACATAAGGTGAGGTTGAAGCCCAAGTCAGGGACTAGAATAATCTGGGCCTTGTAAGCCAAATGAGAGGTTAGGAGTTTGAATTTTCATTTAATTGCTGTGGTAAGCCATTGGAGGGTTTTAATGAGGGATATTCTGTGACCTTATTTTTAGTTTTAAAAGTTTCCTCTGGCAGTTGGGTAGGGAATAGACCAAGGGGAGCATGAGAGGAAGCGGGAGATCTGTTAGAAGGTGAGAGGTGATGGAGGCTTGGTGCAAGGGAAGAAGTGTTGAGAAGTGGTTGAATCTGAGATCTATTCTGAAGGTAGAATAACAGGGCAAGCTGATCAGCTGCGTGTGGGGTGTTAGAAGAAGAGAGGAGCCAAGAAAGGCTCCAGTGTTTTGGCTCCAATAACTTGGTGCTGGAGGTGCCACTCACTGACAGGGAAGCTGGGGGAGGAGTAGATTTTTTGCAGGAAAAATCAAGGATTCCATTTTGGCCATGTGACACTTACGGTGCCTATTAGACTTCCGAGTGGTATGTAGTTTTTTTTGTTTTGAAGTGTATTTGATTTACAATGTTGTGTTACTTTCTGCTATACAGCAGAGTGACTCAGTTATACACATATATACATTCTCTTTTTATATTCTTTTCCATTATGGCTTATCCCAGGAGATTGGCTATAGTTCCCTGTGCTGTACGATTAATGGTTGATACGTAAGTATGGCAAGATGTCGGCGTTGAAGATCTTTTGTGTGTCACTGGCACTTAGATGCTCTGGAAAGCCACAGACTGAGTGAGGTCACCAAGGGAGAGCATGTGGAGGTGAGAGCCAGAGACCAAGCCTTGAACACCTGTCAGGGGACTCCAGTTTTGACCTTCGAACAGTATGATATTTTACATGGAATGGCACTACCTCCCAGGTCAATCCGTCAGTCTTAAGTCCCCATTTTGTCTTTCTCCCTCTCAACAAGTAGTGGTATCCCACCTTGGGGGGCAGCCGTATTGGTGAGAACCTTTAATCACACAGGTCCCCCTGGGACCCATCAATATGGCGTCAGGTACCCAGGCAGAGGCTGGTCCCCGCCGTGCGTCTCTCCCATCTGCAGAATTCCCCAACTCCCCCAGCCACAGTGCTCCCTCCCTTCCTCTCTTTTCCTCTGAACTGCTGTCTTCCTCATTACTGTCCGTACCTCTGCAGACATTCTTGCTGGTGTTGTAGCTACTTATGCAGAGCAGGTGCCCTAATCTGGGTTTCCCTCTGCTCATACAAAGTTGTGTTTGTCTTTCCATTATCTCTACTTGGTTCTAGCTAGGTCACCATTGCTTACCCCTACTTTCAGCTACATTGTATCTTCCTCAAGGGCAGGATATTCTCTTATTTATCTTTCTATCTCTGATCGTGTTCTGCGTTTCCCCATTTAGAATGTAAGTAAGTACCATAAGAGCTGGGACCTTGTCCCTTGTGTTCACTGCTGTGCTCTTGGAGCATGGAACAGTGTTCTTGAATAAACACAGACAGAGTGAATGAATGCAATAGCTGTTGATAGGTTTATGTTCTAGATAGATAGGTGATCAAGTGCCCTGCCTCGAAGGAGGACTTTCTCCCTTTTGCGTGACAGATGTTATCTCCACTTTGGGCCCCCTGTGGAGCTTTACCACTACACACACTGAATACTGCAGTATAAAGAGGTGTTTCACTTCTCACCACCCTTATGGACCCTTTCCACAGTCTGCTGATGCTGAAGCAGATAAGAACAGGGCATGCGTTTGTGGTCTGTGTAACACGTATATGCAGTTGGGGTCTGTGGTAAATTGTCTGCAAAGGTGGCCGTCAACAATTTCTTTCATCTCTGTACGTATATCATCTACACGTACATCATCCTCCCAACAAGAGATGGAGTTTGTTCCCCTCCCCCTTGAATCTGGTGGCCTTGAGACGTGCTCAGTAGCAGTCAAAGTAACGTCATATGACTTTGGGGCCTGGGCCTTAAGAGTTCTTGCAACTTCCAGTTTTACTGCCTTGGGATCTAGGCACCATGTTTAAGAAGCTTGGAATTCTGGACGATATGAAACCACATGGAGAGAGAGAAGCCCAGCCAGCGTCCAGCCATCCCAGCCACTGCAGCTGAGGTGTGAAACATGAATAAAGCCATCTTGGATTCTCCAGCCCAGCCAAGCTGTCCCAGCCAACCAGATGCAGCAGAGACAAACCATCCCAGAGGAACCCCACCCAAACTGCACAATCATGAGAAAATAATAAATGGGGCCGTTTTAAGCCACTACTTTTGTGGGTTAGTTGTTATTTAGCAACAGGTAACTAAAATAGGATCTGTTCCAGAATTCCTTTTATGACAAAACTTCTAGAAACACATTGCATTTAAAAGCAGAGTGCCTGTAATTTCTAGCAAAACTACAGATGCAATTATCCCTTGTCTCAGCTGTGTCCCTTCTAGGAATCTATTCCAAAGATATCCTGGCAAAAATACAAAGAGATATATTTGCTGTTAACTGCAGCACTATTTGTAATAGCAACAAACTTCAAACAACCCACATGTCTATCAGTAGGGGACTGGATGAATAAGCTATGTAGCATCCATGTGGTGGAGTACTATGCAGCTGTAAAAAAGGACTGTGGACCACCTCTGTGAACTGCTGTGGAGGGATCACCGGGATATAAGGTTGAGTGAGAAAAGCAAGGCAGAGAAAAGTACGTGTAGTATGGTATGTTACTATTAAACTTTTTTTTAATTTTTTTTTTTTTGGCCTCGCTGCACGGCATGTGAGATCTTAGTTCCCCAACCAGGGATTGAACCTGCGCCCCCTGCAGTGGAAGCACGGAGTCTTAACCACTGGACTGCCAGGGAAGTCCCTTAATTTATTTTTTTTAATGAAAGGATAAAATATAATACTTTCAAAAGAAATTTATTTCCTATAGGTGGAGGGAGGGTATAGGGTAAATGATACCACAGGAATATAATCCACAAACTCCAGACTGTGGGAAACATTATAAAATAACCAATCCAGTTTCTTCGACAAATAAAAAAAATTTTTAAAAAGGGGATAGAATGGGAACCTAGTGATTAAAAAGAGGGACTTAAGAGCATATGAACCGATTGCAATTTTTGAACCTGTTTGTATTCTGATTTGAACAAATAAACTGAAAAAGTTTGTGAGACAATGGGAAAATGTAAACATGGGTTGAATATTCAGTGATATTAAGGATTTGTTATTTAAGTGTGATAATGATAGTGTTATCTTCTTAAAAGAATCGTCATATATTTGAGATACACACTGACATTTTTTATGGTTGAAATGATATGACAGTGGGAGTCGCTTCAAAAGAATTACATGGATTGGTGAGGTGGATGAAGTTATAGATTAAACCAAATTGGCCATGAGTTGAAAATTATTGACTCTTGACAGTTGGTTCATGAAGGTTCATTATGTTGTCCTCTTTACTTTTGTATATATTTGAAATTTTCCAAAATAAAAAGTTAAAATAAAAAAATAAGGGCCCCTGAGACCCCGTGTTTTAAGGGCACTGAATCCATTCTCTTCATAATAGCACAGCTTAGGTCCATCACCCCCAAGTCACGGCATCTATGTCAAATGGAAATCATGTCTGTGAACCATGATCGGTATTTAGAACTCTGGGTGATTGACACCATGTAAGTGATTTTAAAGTTACAATGAGTTCTCAGGAGGTCCAGGTGTTTTCGTTGTTTTGTTTTTTAAGAATTTCCTGTGCAACAAAGACCTACTGTATAACACAGGGAGCTATACTCAATATTTTATAATAACCATAAGGGAAAAGAATCTGGAGAAGAATATACATAACTGAATCACTTTCCTATACACCTGAAACTAACACAACATTGTAAATCAACTATACTTCAATAAAAATTTTAATTTAATTTAGTTAAAAAGAGAATTTCCTGTGTCATTGTTATCTCTTACACTTAGGAGAAGTTTTAAGAAACATGTAAATAGTCCCCTTCTTCTCTTCCAAACACGTGCCATTCATTCACTCAATCATTCAGCACTCTTTGTTCGAGTGACTGCCATGAGAGGTTCTGGCATGCGGGAGACGGTGCTGCCAGCTGAAAGACTGTCAACACGCATGTCCAGATGCTTGCCGCACCATGGAACAGTAGAGGGCTGTGGTCGAGGTCTGTGCCAGGACAGAGGAGGGACCTGGGTGCTCTGCCTCTAGCAGGAGGCTGGGGGAGAAATTTTAGAAGAGCGGGTGTTGGAGCATGCTAAGATGCTGGTTCTGGGGAAAGAAGAGCAAAGAATTGGGATTGGCTTCTTTTGGAGGAAAGGTGTAACCTGATGCTTTCCACTTTACGAAATTCTTTTACTTTCAAATACCAAAGTGTCTCATCTCCTTCCTCCAACGAAACGAGTGATATGTATCAGTGGTTCTCAAAGTGTGGTCCCTGGACCAGCAAATTGCGGTCCCTTGGGAACTCTTAGCAGTGCAAATGCACCAGCCCCAGCCCAGACGTACTGAATCTGAAAACTATAGATTCGCTTCCATAAATGCAGCTTTATGAAGAAGAAAGAAACCTGACTTTTTGTCCAACTTTTAAAAAATACACGATTATAGTGGACATTTTGGGAGACTCCAAAGTAGAAAAACAGTTTAGGTTGACTGAGAGGCTGCCAGAGCAGTGCTTGTGGAGAGACCAGTGCTCCACAAAGAGAGCCACAAACACCAGGCTGGGCAGCTCCTGTCAGCCGCCCAGGGGCAAGCGCAGACTAGGGAGATTAAGCCTTGAGGGGACCAGGGCCCCGGTCTCCTTCTCTGAGATAACAATCCTTAGCCAAAGATACCTGAGGCCAATAGCTAAATAAAAAGATTATCCTCTAAGTGAGAGTATGTAGGACAAGGTATAATGGGTAATAAAACTATATGATAAAATTTTTGTGAAAACATGCAAAAACTTTATTTTTTTCCTATGACTACTAGAAAATGTTAAATAGCCTATGTAGCTCACCTTTCTGGCTTGCGTTATATTTCTGTTAGCACAGGTGGTATGTAAGACGTATATAAAATGGAGGGTGGGGAGGAGATAAAATTTGACCATTTTTTCCTCCAGCTCTGAGCAGGACAATGGGTATCCAGAGGCACAAATCGTCATTTCTTATTCATGTGTCATTTGTGTTTGTATGGTGAAGATAGCTTGATGATAACTAGCCGTAAAAATCCTGCAGCAAACATCTTTTATATCCATATTCAAAAAGCAATTTTTAATTCTAGAAACTAGGCTTTCCTATCGGAAGAGAATGCATGGATTAGTAAAAACTAGAACATACAGCAATATACACCAAAAATAGCCACCCCCGCTCCCCCCACCTTGACTGCTTCAGACATAGTTAATTAATCAGGACATTTTTTTCCTCTGGTCTCAGACACAGCATTGATGTCCTTATCAACAGAGTGGTCTGAGAAGCTATGTAGCTGGTGAGAGATACAGCCATGGTGCAAAGCTAGGTGGGCCTGACTCCAAACACCGAGTTTCTTCATTATGCCATGCAGAGTCCAACTTCAAAACAGGTGCACACTTACATTTCTAGTTTAAGTCAATAAACTGTCCTCCTGATTTATAAATCAGTATCTTATGAATTTGGTTGCGCCAGTACCCACCCCCCCCCGCCCCCCCGCCGCCGCACCCTGATCAGATATCTTTTGATGTGCTGGCAAACGTGAATATCTGATCTTTCAACTAAGAACCAGGCTCCAGGCCAGGAATGACCCGTACAGAGCACGTGTGCTCACTCTCTTCTCCTTTAACACTGACAGACATTGCCAATCAATCTCAGTGCTCTTTTTTGTCGAACCTAGACCTAGCCTCAAAGTCCTATTCAACACAGTGCTCCAGGAAGCCACCGCCACCTGCCCGGTGAGACTATTGATTTGCTGGCCTGGATGATAGTGACCTAACAAAACTGTTCCATGTCCAGCTGGCTTTTTCCGAAACTCTGACCTTGTGCCCCTCTTTTCTTTTTCCTAGAAGAGTAGATAGGTTCTAGTGCCAGTCCAGAAGGTTTGTGGTGCATAGGGGAACTGGGAGAAAAACACTGGCATTTTAGGTAGTCGATATTCCATAAAACTGTCTTCAGTATTCAATATATTCAATAGAATGGGCGCATTCATACAACACGTTTTTCTGTTTTTCCAGAGGCAAGCGCCAGAGGTTTCCATACAGTTCTCTTCTAATTCTACTACTGTGTCTGACTTAGAACTCACCAGGTAGTTTTTGGATGGAATTTACAACAATGATAGTAATAGTTGTTCCTGTATCAGGATTATTTTGGCTGCAAGTAATATATATATTTCTATATTGAGAATGTTGACATTGCTGCTATTCAAGAAAGTTCATGCTGGACGTCCCTGGCAGTCCAGTGGTTAAGACTCCGCACTTCCACTGCAGGGGGCACGGGTTTGATTCCTGGTCAAGGACTAAGATTGCACATGCCGCATGGTGCGGCCAATAAAAAAAAAAAAAGTTTATGCAGCCAGTAAGCAAATTTATCAACATAAATGAGGGGTGTGGCCAAAAGGGTGATGTCCCAGAGGAAGTACACTGCAAAAATTTCACGTTAAAGGAACTCTCAAGGATATTTGACTGAAAGTGCAAAGGATAAAATATTGGAAGCTGATCTAAACTTAGAAAGGGTGTGACATTTGCTAAGGCATAGAAAAGATGCTCTGAAGGGGAGAACTATTCAAACTACTCTTGATAAAATTTTTACAAAGAGAAAAAACATTTTGTCAATGCTTCTGTTTTAAATAATAATCTATTAAATATTAGTTTTGCTATTTTTTAAAAATCTATTTTATTGAAGTACGGTTGATTTACAATGCTGTGTTAATTTCTGCTGTACAGCAAAGTGATTCAGTTTTATATATATTCTTTTTCATATTCTTTTCCATTATGCTTTATCACAGGATATTGAATATATTTCCCTGTGCTTGCTGTACAGTAGAACCTTGTTGTCTATCCATTCTGTATATAATAGTTTGCATCTGCTAATCCCAAACTCCCAGTCCATCCCTCCCCCACCCCACCCCCTTGGCAACCACAAATCTGTTCCCTATATCTGTGAGTCTGTTTCTGTTTCGTAGACATGTTCATTTGTGTCTACATATAAGTGATATTATACGGTATTTGTTTTTCTCTTTCTGAGTTACTTCACTTAGTATGATAATCTCTAGGTCCATCCATGTTGTGCAAATGGCATTATTTCATTCTTTTTTATGACTGAGTAGTACTCCATTGTGTACATATACACACATCTTCTTTATCCACTCATCTGTCGATGGACATTTAGGTTGTTTCCATGTCTTGGCTATTGTAAATAGTGCTGCTATGAATATAGGGCTGCATGTGTCTTTTTGAAATGTAGTATTGTCTGGATATATGCCCAGGAGTGGGATTGCTGGATCATGTGGCAACTCTGTTTTTAATATTTTTAAGGAACCTCCATACTGTTTTGCATAGTGGCTGCACCAATTTACATTCCCGTCAGCAGTATGAGAAGGTTCCCTTTTCTCCACACCCTCTCCAGCACTTGTTATTTGTAGACTTTTTAATGATGGCCATTCTGATCAGTGTGAGGTCCTACCTCACTGTAGTTCTGATTTGCATTTCTCTAATAATTAGCGATGTTGAGCATCTTTTCATGTGTTTGTTGGCCATCTATATGTCTTCTTTGGAGAAATGTCTGTGTATGTCTTCTGCCCATTTTTCAATTGGGTTGTTTTTTTTTTGTTACTGGTGGTATGAGCTGTTTGTATATTTTGGAAATTAAGCCCTTGTCAGTTGCATCATCTGCAAATATTTTCTCCCAGTCCATAGGTTGTCTTTATTTCGTTTATGGTTTCCTTTGCTGTGCAAAAGCTTATAAGTTTGATTAGGTCCCATCTGCTTATTGTTGCTTTTATTTCTATTGCCTTGGGAGACTGACCTAAGAAAACCTTGGTACGATTTTTGTCAGAGAATATTTTGCCTATGTTCTATTCTAGAAGTTTTATAGTGTCATGTCTTATATTTAAGTCTTTAAGCCATTTTGAATTTATTTTTGTGTATGGTGTGAAGGTGTGTTCTAACTTCACTGATTTCCAGTTTTGCTATTTTTAAACTATCCCTGTACATTTACCAATCAAAGTAAAAGGTTTTAATATTTTGGCAAAATTTTTAATGAAACAGTTGTAATTTGTCCTATTGATTATTAAGATTGCTTTGCTCCGTTTCAGCTTGCATGGTCATTTTTATGCTCCTGAACTACCATGCAATGTGAGGACTGCCTGTATGTTGGTAAAACAAGAAGAAATTCAAAATGATAGAATTGTACTAATGCTTTGGCAATGTCAGTGTATTTTAAAGTGTAATTGGGATTAGAAAAAAGATAAAAGATGCAATAATATTATAGACACATCTGCCAATGCAAACCTATAACTCACATAGCTATTTCAGAGGTGTGTGATGCATCTGAGACACAGGTGATCTGGGTATTCCTTTGCCTGAAGGATGGGAATATGAAAAGTTAAGGATGGAGAACAGGTGTGAATCACTGTATAACGTCACATCCCACATCACATCCCCAGAAAACATGGTGGTCAACGTCAAGCCATCTTCACATTTGCTTCCTAAGGGCTGAATATGCACCAATTAAAAGGCCACTGGCTGCAAGTTCATCAGGACTCTAGCTCCTCTTGCTGGACCTTTCTGCCTTCTGCTTGCACGTTGGCTCTATTTCAGGCTGGAAGCAAATCAGGACAGCTGTCCCAGGCATTACATCCAAATGCCATGTCATCCAGAGGCAGATAGAGGATGTTTCTTCCAGAGTCTCCTTCTCAGGAGTAAGGAGAAGCCTTCCAGGCTATTGGCCAGAACTGGACCACATGGCCACTGTATCAGTCAGGGTTCAGGACGGACAACTAAAGCCATTCTATGCATTCTGGATATAAAGGACTTAATTCAGAATTAGGGGCATACATGACTTCTGGGAGAGCTGGGGGAGCAGAGTTCAGAAACTATCCTGGAAGATCAGAGGAGTTGACCCTGATAGATCTTAGCCTGAAACACCTAAGTGTGTAATTCCTCAAGTTTGTGCCAGGAAGCTGCTGACAATCTCTCACCTGCCCACCTATACAGCTCCAGCCATCCCTGGAGGAATAACACCATCCTCTTTGTAAATCTTGCCCTGAATTCCTCTTGGAAGCAGTCATCTGGAACAGGCTGAGACAGTGACTCTGGGAAGCGTGCTTCCTAGGCTCAGAAGGGAATGTGGTAGAACCACACAGCTGGCCCCAGACCACACCCAACACACCCACCCGGAACCCAGCCCTAGCACAGCAGGACGGCCACTGCAATTGGATTAGGTCGTCAGGATTTCCCTTTGATCCTGAGAGTAGGGTAAAGTCAGTCTCAACTGTCACATGGGGGAGGATTGACACCCATCCCCCCTCCCAAATCAGTGCTTGACTAGCAAGGAAACCGGGGAAAAGCTGTTGGTGAGACAAGCAGCAGCTCCTGCTACATGCTGTTCACACCATAATCGTAATTTTCTTTGCAAATAAACATATTTGTTACCAAAGTAGCTAGCTATATATTTCAAAGAAATGTGCCATATAACATTCACCACGCATACCTGTTATTACCCACCCGTTACAATCTCCTGCAAGTGGCTCAAATCCCATGCTAAATTGTAAAATTACAGTCAGCTGATTGGTAATTTATAGTGTTAACTGCCTTCAGTAAAAAGTTAAAGCTCCTTTTAGAAAATTCCTCCATTAGCTCTTCTCCTTCAGATAACCAGCCAGATTTATTTGTCTGCTGCTTCTTTATACGCCTTACCAGCACCCTGAGCACATCCTTGATTTAATGAACTTACTTGTGCGGCTCAGATTTACAAGATCGGCCATCCCCCTTCCTGCCGCTCATCTTCCTGATCGCCATTTGGCTGTTAGTTTACATCCCATTCAATGCCATTCCAGGTTCTTCAGAGACTGTGGGACCAGTTTTCCCCTGGGAAAAGGAAAGCGGATGGCTGGGAATCCATTTGGAGGCCCAAGGAAAGAATGCAAATGTCAGGGATACTAATTGCTGATTTTCTTACCAGGGCTGTTTACAGTAAATTCTTTCTATAAGAAAGCCCTGAAGACGAGCCTTTCTGGGGGGGAATCAGGAAAGTTATGTATGTGCAGGTGCCAGGGAGCGGCTTCTGTTCTAGAAGGGCCTCAGCATTTCCTCCCACAGGCCTCCTTGAGTATGCAAGCTGCATATGTATTTATAACTCTGCAGTAAAAAAGTGAACTTTATTAGCAGAGATAACTGTCATAATTCAAGCAACTGCACTCTGTATAGCAACCAGAGACGATAGGCAGCAGGATAATATATGTTCTGTCAAATCGTGTGCAAGTATAGGCAAATTATGAGTCACCAACTGGGCACAAACAAGGAAGAGGAAGGACAAGACTTGACTGCCCCTGTGGGGGACCCTAGGGGCCTGCAGAATGTGTCCAAATGCTTCTTCCAGGGAGTTGGTTTTTCCTTGAGGTCAGTGACTTCATCATGCATTTTTGCATCCACGCATCCTAGTAGCAGCCCTCAATAAATGTTTGTTGAGTGAATGAGTGAATAAAATGTTGACCCTAGGACGTGCAGTGGCTCCTGAATTGTTCTGTGTGTGTGTGTGTACTCCTCCCCTTCCTATTCAAACATTGATTCTAAATCAGCGGAGCCACAGCTGTGCACTTGAAGAGACCCACTCGCAAACACTGTCGGCCAAGTGAGGCTCTCCATCTAGGCTGCACATCAGCATCACTTGGGGATGTTTGGAAACTCCAGTGCTCACGCCTTAACCTCAGACCAGCTGAAATCAGAACCTCCAGAGCCGAGGCCTAGGGATCGGAACCCTGCCACTTAAAACCACAGCTCCAAGCCGGCATGAAGGCTTCTCTGGCTTAGGGACTGGGGGACCCAGAAGACATCCCTCAGTCCAAAACCTTTCGAAGTTCAGATCAGCTTCCAATATTTTATCCTTTGAGCTTTCAGTCAAATATCCCTGAGAGTTCCTTTAATGTGAAATTTTTGCAGTGCCACCTTTATTGGGGCCCAAGGTGCAGACAGAAAGGAAGTACTTCTGATGGGACTTAGGAATTTGTACTCCTCTGGACTCTGAGCAGGGGAGGGCGTGTCACATGTCTCGGGAACATATAGCACTTGAAACAACAAAATGATGCCACGCTGTGGAGCCATTGCATCTCCGTCCTGCCCAGGGTAGTGACCCCTCTCCAGCCTCCCGGCCACTGGCACATGTCCACCTGGGGCTCTCTGCCCACTGCCTGGCAGCCGCAGTCCACAGCCTTCCCCCAGGTCTCTCCAGCGACCTCCTAGTACTCTTGGGGAAGGTTGGGGAAAGGTGGGTCACGGTTGTTTTGGTTTGTAGACATCTTTGGGGTGGGGGGCGGCTGAGCGGTGTCTCGGGAAACTCTAAGTCGCTACAAGCTGCAGCAAGTGTGTGTCAGTGGGAGGTGAGAAAGGCGAACAGGGCTGAAAACTGTGCCAGGAACCTGCCTGGTGGATAATCAAAACTGGCCTATAAATAACTAATGGAACAACGAACGTGTTGTTGAAGTTATTTTCCAAAGCAGCGTAGAGGCAAAACGAGTGCTTCCCTTGAGCAAATCCTCAAGCTGTTCTAGGAGGCCAAGGAAAAATACAGAACACCTATCTGGTGGTGGTGCCTTTGCATAAACAACTTCTCCAGATAACTGAAAGACACCCTCACTGATGACAAGAAACCCCACCTCTTAATTGTGTAAGGGAACTTTTTCTCAAATGGGTTATCTTCTCCCCAGAGGAGGTGAACAGAGTGCATAGTCATTTATTGGCTTTTGGGGGTCCAGGAAGCAGAACCTAGATTCCCCTTGAATCACTCTTCTCTTACAGCCTCTGGCCGGGCCCCAGGAGTGGAGCATGGGACCCAGGCTGAAGGCCATCAGAGTGGCTTGTTTCCCCTGGGTACAGGCCAGGGACTCTAGTGCACAGACTTTGTGACAACTATTCCCCTTGCTTTGAACCCTTTCTGGCTGCCATATGCTCAGATATGTTTTGAATAGATACAATCACAGCAAGTCTGGCCTCTGTTTAAGTAGAGAGTACTGAAATGAATGCATTATTATTTCTTTTAGTGTTCTTAAAATTCACTTTGGTTTTTTGAACATCTTCAAAAAGACTCATAAAACTTCCTGTTCCATGACTTGAGAATACACTATGGAGAAACAGCTCAGGAAAGTAATCTAAAATAATCCATACCCAATTTCAGTCTCATTTCTGAAACTATTTTGTGCACAGTCCTATTCTGCCTTGGGACCCTAGCCATGGCAATATTGACGTATTGAGTGGCACAATTAAAGTAAAATAAAACATTATACCATTTATCCCACAATCAGCTTTTATGAGACTTGCATCATCATAGACCTTTAAGAAAAAAAACTGTGTGTTGTGGAAAATTTTGTACAAAACCCTCTGTACCTGACTCAGTTGTGAAACTCCCCCAGGCCTAATAGTTTAGAATTGTGGGTGAAATTAAGCCCATTTATGGATTAAGTTCCTATACTTGGTTCATTGCTGAGCTAGTGAAGGGAGGTGGGATGCTGTCAGAAGCCACCATATCAAGATGTGACAAGGAGAGAGGAAGCAGCAAATCACTCCCAGCTGCAGAGCCATGCAGGGTGGAGAAGACAGCCTTGTAAGCCTCGCCAGGCCCTCTTCTGAGGGCCCCACTATTATTACCCAGAATGACAAATGCAGTTCACAATTACCATTTTGTGTCATTAAGAAAAGTCTACAGTTATGACCACATGGCTTTTTTCCCCCAAGGCAGGGAAGTGCGTAATGCATTTCAGAAAGCTTTACATCATAGAATGGTTAGGTCTGGACATTTAAAATGGCAAATTTGAATTATCTGGGAAAGTCACATATGCAGATTCCCCGATTCCAGTGAATAGGATAGAAAATTAAGAAGAGAAGAGACCAAGCTTTTAGTTCCAGTTGTGTTATTAACTAGCTATGTGGTCTGGGAGCTCAGTTTTCATACCTTTAAACTAGAAAGGCCTAGATTTACACTCTCTAGTATGATGCTACATACAACTACTTAAATTTAAATTAATTACAAATAAATAAGATTTAAAAATTCAGTTCTCCAGACACATTTCAAGTGCTCAATAGCTTACAAGAGGTGAGGGGCTGTCATATTGGAGAGTGCAGATTGGAACATTTCCGTTATCACCCAAAGTTCTATTGGGCTGCCCTGCTCTAGATCCCGAGGATAAAATATGTTTCATCTCTGTGCCACTGCCTATTGATGGATAATGGTAATGGAAAACGTCCCAGGCTGTCTGCTCAGCCTGTGAACCATCCCTGCCCTCTCTGAGAACTGCTCCCTGGTCCACAGGAATGGGCACTGCATAGCTACTATACGAGCTGTCACTTCCTTTTAGACGATGGCTGATTGGGCCAGCAGTGGTCACCTGACCCAAGCACACTCACTCAGACTCTCTTTCTTGGGAATCTGATGCTGAGATTCAGATATAGTCCCTAAACATGGGTGCTTTGAGTGGCCACATGATCTCAAGAAGATTGGAGATGCAGAGAAAGCCTAACTGCAGACAGAAACAGTGAGACAAGCAGGCAGAAACATGCAGAGATAAGGGACAGAATCCTGATGGCTTTCCAGTTCCTGGTTGCTGAAGCCTAGCTGCATTCTTGCACTTGAATTTTGGGAGACACCTTTGTATGTTTGTATGATATTTCTCCCTATTTGGCTCAAGGTGGCTCAAATTGGTTTCTATTACTTGTAACTGAAGAATCTACTATCTAAATCAAGAATAGTTTCTAAAACTGTCACTGTTTGCAAACGACATGATACTATACATAGAAAATCCTAAAGATGCTATCAGAAAACTACTAGGGCTAATCAATGAATTTGGTAAAGTTGCAGGATACAAAATTAATACACAGAAATCTGTTGCATTCCTATACACTAGCAATGAAAGATCAGAAAGAGAAATTAAGGAAACAATCCCATTTACCATGGCAACAAAAAGACTAAAATACCTAGGAATAAACCTACCTAAGGAGGCAAAAGACCTGTACTCAGAAAACTATAAGATACTCATAAAAGAAATCAAAGACAACACAAACAGATGGAGAGACATACCATGTTCTTGGATCAAAAGAATCAATATTATGAAAGTGACTATACCACCCAAAGCAATCTACAGATTCAATGCAATCCCTATCAAACTACCAATGGCATTTTTCACAGAATTAGAACAAAAAATTTTACAATTTGTGTGGAAACACAAAAGAACCCAAATAGCCAAATCAATCTTGAGAAAGAAAAACGGAGCTGGAGGAATCAGGCTTTCTGACTTCAGACTATGCTACAAAGCTACAGTAATCAAGACAGTATGGTCCTGGCATGAAAACAAAAATATAGATCAATGGAACAGGATGGAAAGTCCAGAGATAAACCCACACACCTATGGTCACCTAATCTATGACAAAGGGGGCAAGAATATATCAATACAATGGAGAAAAGACAGTCTCTTCAATAAGTGGTGCTGAGGGGCTTTCCTGGTGGCGCAGTGGTTGAGAGTCTGCCTGCCAATGCAGGGGACACGGGTTCGAGCCCTGGTCTGGGAGGATCCCACATGCCGCGGAGCGACTGGGCCCATGAGCCACAATTGCTGAGCCTGCGCGTCTGGAGCCTGTGCTCCACAACAAGAGAGGCTGCGATAGTGAGAGGCCCGTGCACCGCGATGAAGAGTGGCCCCCACTTGCCGCAACTGGAGAAGGCCCTCGCGCAGAAACGAGGACCCAACGCAGCCATAAATAAATAAATAAAATTAAAAAAAAAAAAAGAAAGCATCTTCTTACCTGGATTAAATGAGGAGGCTTCATTGAAAAAAAAAAAAAAAAAGTGGTGCTGGGAAAACTGGACAACTACATGTAAAAGAATGAAATTAGAACACTCCCTAACACCATACACAAAAATAAACTCAAAATGGATTAAAGACCTAAATGTAAGGCCGGACCCTATAAAACTCTTAGAGGAAAATATAGGCAGAACACTCTTTGACATAAATTGCAGCAAGATCTTTTTTGATCCTCCTCCTAGAGTAATGAAAATAAAAACAAAAATTAAAAAATGGAATCTAATGAAACTTAAAAACTTTTGCACAACAAAGGAAACCGTAAACAAAACAAAATGACAACCCTCCGAATGGGAGAAAATATTTGCAAATGAAGAAACTGACAAAGGATTAATCTCCAAAATATACAAAATATACATGCAAGTCAATATCAAAAAACAAATAACCCAATCAAAAAATGGGGGGAAGACCTAAATAGACATTTCTCCAAAGAAGACATACAGATGACCAACAAACAAATGAAAAGATGCTCAACATCGCTAATTATTAGAGAAATGCAAATCAAAACTACAGTGAGGTACCACCTCACCCCAGTCAGAATGGCCATCATTAAAAAGTCTACAAATAACAAATGCTGGAGAGGGTGTGGAGAAAAGGGGACCCTCCTATACTGTTGGTGGAAATGTAAATTTGTGCAGCCATTATGGAAAACGGTATGGAGCTTCCTTAAAAAACTAAAAATAGAGTTGCCATATTAGCCAGCAATCCCACTCCTGGGCATATATTTTGAGAAAATTATAATTTGAAAAGATACATGCAGCCCAGTGTGCCAATAACAGCACTATTTACAGTAGCCAAGACATGGAAGCAACCTAAATGTCCATCGACAGATGAATGGATAAAGAAGATGTGTGTATATATACACAGTGGAATACTACTCAGCCATAAAAAAATGAAGGAATGCCATTTGCAGGAACATGGATGGACCTAGAGATGATCATACTAAGTGAAGTAAGTTAGACAGAGAAAGACAAATAGCATATGATAACACTTATATGTGGAATCTAAAATATGACACAAATCTTCCCTGGAGGAGTGTATCTGGACCAGCAATCTTATGTTCTCTCCTCAATTTATTTTACGATTTCCAGACTGTCCTCTGGAGAGTTTCCTCTCAGGTCACCATAAATTCATGAGAACCAGCCAGTAAAGGTTCCATGCTCTCTACCCAGCTACAAATGAAGCAGTTCTTTATTTGTGTTATATATTGGGCTTCCCAAGAACACTGTCTTAGGTCAGGTTCCCTGGAAGCAGAGCTGAAGCAGTTTTAGGTACACACAGTTTATTGAGGGATGCCCTGGAAAGGAGCCTGTAAGGGAGTAAAAGAAGCAGGATGTGATCTCAGGTAAATTCTAGCCTTGGCCTGATCCATGGTCACTCTAGATTGTAAGTTACACTACAGAGTTGTTCCACCTTGAGACTAGGGGACCAAGATTTGTGCCCCTGTATCCATCAGTCATTGGCTGCTTGGGGTGACACATCTCAAAATTTTCTGGGTGGGGCAGCTCAACCAAAGAAGGATGTGCCCAGAGAAGGTCACAGGCAGACGCTTTTAGCCATAGGACTTGCAGCAGCTGGGAAGTACTGCCTAGTGAGGGAGATTGGACAGGACACCATCAGCCTCCGATGACCTAATTGGAGAAAACCAGGCCAGGACCAGAACACTTAATTACCATCTGGCATTTTGGCCTCAAGCATCAGTGTGGAATCACAGTGAGTAGGGCTAGACCCTGAGGAGCCACAGGGGCTCCCGTTCAGAGGGGCTTGGGGTCTAGAATCCTAATAGGTCAGGCATTCTCACTGGCCCTTTCTTCCTGGGTCGACATTAAGTCTCAGCCTTCTGCATCACACATTTGGATGGCTAAGAAAAGTGAGAAAAAGGAAAAGCAAAGAGACCAAATCTCCAAATGGAGATATAAACCCTAATACTGTGGCTTAGTATGAAGCAAACCCTTGTTCTTCATGCACTGTCTTTTTTTTTTTTTTTTTAAACATCTTTATTGGAGTATAATTGCTTTACAATGGTGTGTTAGTTTCTGCTTTATAACAAAGTGAATCAGTTATACATACACATATGTTCCCATATCTCTTCCCTCTTGCATCTCCCTCCCTCCCACCCTCCCTATCCCACCCCTCTAGGTGGTCACAAAGCACCGAGCTGAACTCCCTGCATGCACTGTCTTAAGGCAGATTTAGTTGAGTGCTTACACTGGGCCCAGCACCATGCGAGGATGTGAAAGCAAATTCCAAGGAGCAGTTCCAAGGCCATATTGAGCAATGGAATCATGACTAAAATAAATGCTGCTGTAGGCTATTTGGTGTCCACAAGAAGGGACAGGCCAAGAGAGGTGGGGCTTGGGGAGAGTCTAGGTCAGCGGGGAGTGCTGAGAAGTATAGCAACAGCCCCCAACGAGCCTGCCAGGGACTCCAAGGAAAGAGCTGAGGTCAGCCAAGTGGCAGTATCCGAGGAAGCAAGTTAAGGTCAGTGTTCAGAAGCCCAGGCCAGGGAGCAGGGCTCAGGCGGAGGGAGACGGCATAGAGGCATGGCAGGGCCAGGTGCTGGGTGAAGGAAGATGAGAATAACTTATTTAGCACCTACTACTTGCCAGGCACTTTGAATACATTTAATCCTCACAATAACCTTGCAGGATGAGCATGAGATTCAGAAAGATGAAAACAGTGCTTCTCAAACTTTAATGAGCATATGAATCACCTGGGATTGTGTTAAAACGCAGATTCTCATTCAGTGGATCTGGGGTGGGCCCAAGATTGTGCATTTCTAACCAGCTCCAGGTAATGCTACACTGCTGGTCCACAGACGGTCCTCTGAGTTTCAAGAGGTTAAAACCCTCACCACAAAGTCAATGTCTTTATTATTATGAAGGAAATGTAGGGAATGAATGGCAAGAAAAAAAAAACAGTCTAGTTTGAGAGTCTACTCTTCCAGACAGAGTCATGGCCATGGACTCTGGACCGTGGCTGTCTGCCCTCCTGGGTGTGGGCAGGTATGGGTAGGTGTGGGCATGGAGGTGTGCTGCCCTGAAGAGGGGAGTGGCCCACTCTGGATGCTTGGGAGATGGGGGGTGGCTCTGACAGTTCTCTGGGGTGACTTATTCATTTCGAAGCATCTGACCCAGTGTACTTTAGTCACTGCTCATAGTTGGTTTAATGATCAGTTAATTTGGATAAGATATTATGGTAGAAATTACTTTTCATCAGCGACTTTCAAATTGTCAGCCTCAGAATGAAATGGAATCCACTTCTCAGAAGTTCTCTTGATCTTTCTTTAAAAAATGGTTTGTTCTTTATCTAAGACCTTCTCATGGGCCTTATTATTAAATTTTCTCCTCTATCTCATTATAAATATTGGTACGAAAGCTTATTGAAACATTTCTTAGGGCCCCCTGCTAGTTTTTAAATTGTGATAATTATTATTATGTATTTTTTAAAAGACCTTGCATTCATAAGACGCTCTACAGTTTCTAGAACGCTTTCATTGACATTTTCTTCCTTTTGATCTTCACACAGGAGATTACTGACCCAGGAGGTCAGTGTTATTTTCTCAGTATATAGAGAAGGAAATGGAGGTACAGAAAGGTGAAGTAAACCGTTAAGGTCCTGTGGCTATATAAGGGTGGAGATATTAACATGTTTTGAGTATTTGCTGGTGTCAGCCACTGTGCTAAGCTTTATATGTAGTAGGTCACTTAGTTCTTGCCCCAACCCCATTATTATCCCCATTTTGCAGATGAGAATGCTGAGGCCTAGAAAGATTACCTATTTATTCAAGGTTACATGGCTAGCAAGAGGAAGAGCCAGGGTCAGAACTGAGGCATTGGTGCATCTAACTTCTACACTAGAAAGGGCCTGTTGCAATGTTTGGGGCCATAGCAGAAGAAAAAGCATTTGTGAGGATTTCTCTAGCCCTGTCCTAGCATAAATGGCATCCTGGCCAGCCACAGGGAAGACCTTTGGAGGCTTGGAAATGTCACTCTCATATAGGAGGAGGGGTTTTGCCAGGCTACCAAAACGGGTAGATGGTAAATAAAGCCTCTTAAAATCACGTGTGGGACCCAGCCAGCACCACCTCTGGAGGGTATCTGACACTTACACTTCGGTGCAGGGCCAGCTCCAAACCAACCTACCCCAGTCTGCTCCTCACTAGGTCTTCTGACTTCCCCTTGCTCAGCCCATGTGCATCACTTTGGCACCTGAATCAGAGTTCCAGCATGAAACCAAGTTCACCCAGAAGGTACAGTGAAAAGACTTTAATAAAGGAATTGCTTATAGAGGGGTGATCCGGGTCAAGGGAACAAAGGGGGGCTTGAGGCACCAAGGGACCAGCAGCAGCGGGAAGCTGTCACCACCCTTTCAGGCTTGGAAGGGGCAGGGGAAGAGAGTATTAGCAGAGGCTGGTGAGCTGCAGGCATGGAGGAGTTGTAGCTGTGAAGGAGCAGAGAGGAATAGAGAGGGGAAGAGATGCTCTGTTTTCTCTCTCCTCCCACCTTCCAGTTTCCTGCCAGTGCCTCTCATTGCTGGGTCTGCTCAGAAGCCAGCCGGCCAGGGAGCATGGCTGAGGCAGTCCCCTGGGATCAGCCTCCTTGAGCACAGAGCAGGGCAGAGAAAGGTGGAGAGTGTGTGCAGGAGGGCAGGGTCAGGCACTGAAGAACCAGCGCAGCATCACTAGGCAGTCTCTTCTCTCCCCCCTCCTCCACCTTCCACTCCACGTGCCGGGCAGCAATCTCCAATTCTGCATCATTCACCCAAAGTTCTCTTTTCCAAAGAGGCTTCCCTGCTACAAGGAATATGGAAGACTGGCCAGCAGGTGGGTCCTGTGTGTTTAAGAGTCAACCATCTGGATGTGTGAACTGGGCTTCTGGAATTTGTGTTGCTCTGGTGTGGAACTGGGTGTGAAGCATGCTGGCTGATGGGGGATGAGAAGTTACAGGCTGAACAAGGCAGTGGAAGCCAGATGTTACGTCGTGGCACCAGGGCCCCCTGAGGAACAGTGGTCTGTGGGGTCCACACCTTGGCCACCTGAATGTCAAAGGATGCTCTAAGCATGTGAAGCCTTGGACATTGTGAGAACAGACTCTGGAGCCAGATTGCTTGGATTCAAATCTAGACACCATCACTCACTGGCTGGGTGACCTTGGGCAAGTTATTCCTCTTCTCTGCCCTCGTTTTTCTCATCTAAAAAATGTGTGAGTTTTTGCGAGAATTCATAGAGTTAATCCACAAAGTGGATTTTAGAATCCCATATACAGTAATCACCATCTAAAACCTAAATTTAAAAACCTGCAGGGCTAGTGTCCAATCAAATAAGGATTTTTACCAAAAATTGGTGAAAATGTGTCAAAGTAGAAGGAGGTGTAGGCAGGTAGTGGGAACTCAAACAAATAAAAACGGAATATACTGAATCAGGTTCAGGGGCAGTGTATCTGTCTGCATGTATTTTGCATTTCAGTCTCACCAGGAATCAAACTGCTGTGTTGGGACTTGATATGACTAAATTGGCGAGTATTTACTGACGACCCTTTCTAGCTCTCCTAGGGAGACTCTCTCATTGTGTAATGTCCCATCCAATTCCCATCTAAAGCTCTTCCCAAAGAGAATTGAATTCACTTGGCATTTGACTAAATATTTGAGAAGATGTTTTAAAAAGCCAGTTTAAGAAGATTTCCTAAAATCTTATTTTCTCCATTGTCAAAATTAGGAAACAACATTCCTGCGTGACAAGCTTGTTCTGAAGAACAAAGTGTCTGGCGCATGGTGCTCCTTAAACACAAGCTCTCAGTATCATGTTTCATGATTTTACCTTTGGAAAATTTGACAGGGTTGTACAAGAAAATATACTCTGTATTTTGACTACTTTGAGGAATTGAATTCTGTGTTTGGATAATTAAACTATAAGACTTTCAATAAACGTGAGATTAATTTATATAAAGTATTAGATATAGAGATATACAGTTCTACTATGAAATTATCTTATCAAAAAATTAAATCTTCATCTGATCAAGTCTCTAGATCCGACTACAAAGCGACCAAAAATACAGAGGACAGAAGAATATGTTAAAGGACACCATGGGGATGCAATTAACAAAATCCGGACGGTAGGTGTTATGGACTGAATTGAGTCCCCTCCTCCCCTGGTTCCCCTGCCCCCACCATCATATACTGAAGCCCTAACCCCCGATGTGACTGTGTTTGAAGATAGGGCCTGTAAGGAGGTAATTAAGGCTAAAAGAGATCATAAGAGTGGGGCCCTAATCCCATAGGACTGGCACCCTTGTGAGAAGAGGAAAAGACACCAGTGATCTCTCTCTTTCTTTGGGTGTGCACACATAGAGGAAAGGCCATATGAGGACACAGCAAAAAGGTAGCTGTCTACAAGTCATGAAGAGAGCTCTCACCAGAAACCAACCCTGCTAGCAACATGATCTTAGACTTCTGGTCCCCAGAACAGTGAAAGAATAAATCTCTGTTGTTTAAGCCACACAGACTGGAATACTTGGTTATGGCAGCCCAAGCAGACTAATATGATAGTAGGAAACTCTACAGGACAAGCAACCTGGTTTCTTCAACAAATGACTGCAACAAGAAGAGAGAGAGAGGGAGAGAGAGAAAGAAAGGGCACACACTAGGTGGAGGTGGACTCTAAAATTCAAGAAATTTAAAAGACACCAATCATTCGCATGGGCCTTATTTGGATACATATTCAAACAAACTGGAAAGAAGAAAAAGAGATAAACTTAGCTACAGTATCTCTCAAATTTCACCATCTCCTTATAAATGAGGTATTAACATCATTTTGCAAATGAGAAAACAGAGGCTCGTTGAGGCTAAACAATTTTGCCTAAGATCATTGTAGAAAATAAACTTGTAAAGTGCTTAGAACAGTACCAATAGTATAGGAAACACTAAACAAATGTTAGCAGATAGCAAAAAAAAAAAAAAAAAAAAAAAAGAAGAAGAGAGGGCTTCCCTGGTGGCGCAGTGGTTGAGGGTCTGCCTGCCAATGCAGGGGACACGGGTTCGAGCCCTGGTCTGGGAAGATCCCACGTGTCGCGGAGCGACTAGGCCCGTGAGCCACACCTACTGAGCCTGCGCGTCTGGAGCCTGTGCTCCGCAACAAGAGAGGCCGCGATAGTAACAGGCCCGCGCACCGCGATGAAGAGTGGCCCCCACTTGCCGCAACTAGAGAAAGCCCTCGCACAGAAACGAAGACCCAACACAGCCATAAATAAATAAATAAAAATTTAAATTAAAAAAAAAAAGAAGAAGAGGAAGAGGAAAAAGATATGATTATATTATTTATGACATTTATGGGACAACTGGAAATTTGAACACTGGATATTTTATTACATTAAGGAATTTTTATTGTTACTTTTAAGCGTGGTCAAGGTATTGTGGTTATGGGTTTTTTTTTGTAAAAAAAAAAATAAAGAGTATCCAGATACATGCTGAAATATTTACAGATGAAATGAAATGATGTCTGGGATTTGCTTCAAAATAATATGGGGGGTAGCAGGTGATAAAATAAATGAAACAAGACTGGTTATGAATTGATAGTTGTTGAAGCTGGTGATGGATTTGCATGGGTTCATTATACTATTTTCTCTGATTTTTGTGTATGTTTGAAATTGTCAAGAACTCAGATACTTTTTGTCTATAACCAACATGTCTTTATATTTGTCTATCTCCACCCTCCCCCTTTGCAAGCAAGGAAGAAAGAAAGAAAGAAAAAGAGAGAGAGGAAGGAAGGAAGGAAGGAAGGGAGGGAGGGAGGGAAGACAGTATGAAGGTATTACCAGTAACCAGGAAAAAATAAAATTAGTCATGGCAGGTTAACCTTCCTCAAAAAACAGAAACTTTGCCTGTAAAAAATACGTTTAATGACTTCAAAAACAGACTTTTTATAGAATAGGAAGAAGGAAAGAAAAAAATGGCAAAAAAAATTGAGTTGTGGTTTTATGTGAAACTGCCACTCCTTCCAGACAAAATCACCTGCTCATCTTCCTTGTCAATCTCTTGTCACCCCTGATCATTTCCAGGAGCTGCCACCAGTCTGTTCCTCCGGGAGTGGAAGATCCAGTAAAATTCGTTATTTTCTTGATCACCGCCAAGGCTCCAGGACTTATGGGACAGGCAGAATTGGTGGGATCTTCTGTCCGGTGTGTGCTTGACCTGGGAGATAAAATCAGCAAGGAAGATTTGCATACGCCCAAACAATCATTCCCCACAATGGGTTCTCACTTTGTGCTTAGTATGTGCTGGCTTTGTATGGGATGTAGTGGTGATTTTATTCCTAGCCTCAAGGAACCCACGATCTAGTAGGATGGTGTGGTGAATACACACAGAATTCATGCCTTAGCCCATAGAATAGGGCTTTTGAGCTTACCAAGTGTTTTCACAGATACGGTTTCATTTGATCCTTACAACAGGTCCTGAAAGCAGCACGGGGTGACTATAGCAAAGTCAATTCCAAACTTGGAGTTATAAAATGACCTTGAGATAAACTAGAAGGAAATCCCCCTGAATTTTTTTTTATTGAAATATAGTTGATTTACAATGTTGTGTTAGTTTCTGGTGTACAGAAAAGTGATTCAGATATATATATATATTCTTTTTCAGATTCTTTTCCATTATAGGTTATTAAACGATAGTGAATATAGTTCCCTGTGCTATATAGTAGGTCCTTGTTTTTATCTATTTTATATACAGTAGTGTGTATCTGCTAATCCCAAGCCCTTTATTTATCCCTCCACCCCCACCCCCTTTCCCCTTTGGTAACCATAAGTTTGTTTTCTATGTCTGTGGGTCTGTTTTTGTTTCATAAATAAGTTCATTTGTATCACTTTTATAGATTCCACATATAAGTGATATCATATTATATTTATCTTTCTCTGACTTGCTTCACTTAATGCGATCATCTCTAGGTCCACCCATGTTGCTGCAAATGGCATTGTTTCATTCTTCTTTATGGCTGAGTACTATTCCACTGTATGTACGTACCACATCTCCCTGACTTATAATCATTCATTGGGTGCTAAGAGGTGGGTGTCTATCTGGGGTAGGCAAGAAAGGATTCTGACTACACTTAAGAGAGCTTAAATCCAACCAGTTACACAAGATATGATATGAAAAAAAATGTTTCTAAAATATGTTTTTTTAAACTGACTCCCACTTAATATGTGCTGTTTTCTCTGTAAGACATACTGATCTCACTAAACACTTCTGGCTGGCAGTCTTTTACACCTACTGATTATGTTGTAGGCTTTCCTAGAGTCACAGTTAGTTGGGTTTGTTCCCAAACCTGTTTATGCCAGTTGTGCTATTTCATAATTATGCAGTTAAAAAGAATATTATGTTAACCCATGAAATAATGAGTACAAAAAATAATGGGATTTTTTTAATGAAAATTAATTTGGGTGCCATGGAAGAACTTGACAAAAGTATTTTTATTAAATAAAGTTCCTATTGAATAATATGTAAAGGAGACAACTTTGTGATGAAAATTGTAAAAATCTAGATGGATTCTGCTCTCAGATTGCTTTGTAGCTGTCTTTATGTTGTTGCTCTACTTTAAAAAATACTAAACTGGAAATTGTAGATGATACCTTATGAGTGGGCTTTACGCAAGGGAAAGGAGGTCTATTTTAAAGAAAACGTCTTTGTCCTGTATCAAAAAATTGGCACACAGGGTCCAGTGGTTAGGACGCTGCGCTTCCACCACAGGTGGCCCAGGTTCCATCCCTGGTCAGGGGACTAAGATCCCACAAGCCACGCGGCTCAGCCAAGAAAAAAAATTGGCACACAAAGGCACATTTCAATGTTTTAGAATAAATGCTAAATGCATTCTTTTTTATGATTTCCTCAGTTTTTTCAATGAATTTGGTTTTTTAAAAATGTATTTATTTTATTTATTTTATCTTTGGCTGCGTTGGGTCTTCGTTGCTGCGTGCGGGCTTTCTCTAGTTGTGGCGAGCGGGCTACTCTTTGTTGCGGCGCGCAGGCTTCTCATTGCGGTGGCTTCTCTTTGTTGTGGAGCACGGGCTCTAGGCACCTGGGCTTCAGTAGTTGTGGCTCGTGGACTCTACAGCACAGGCTCAGTAGTTGTGGCGCACGGGCTTTGTTGCTCTGTGGTGTGTGGGATCTTCCTGGACCAGGGCTTGAACCTGTGTCCCCTGCATTGGCAGGCGGATTCTTAACCACTGCACCACCAGGGAAGCCCCAGTGAACTTGTTTTCAATTTACTTTTTAAACATATTGTCCTAACAAACTACCTTTCTCAATTTGGTTAGATAAGAAGGCTTGTACTGAACTACGTCTGCATGGAGCCTAAACAAAGAAGAGTCAAGGAGAGTCAAGGAGAATGAAAAGTTGATGGTGTTCTCCAGGGCTGTCCACGAGAGAGAGCAGACTCATGTAACTACTCCTTGGAGCTCTCTCCGAGCGGAGGGCATGGGTGGTTGAGCTCATCTAGATTGATGTCATTGGCCACTGGGGTTGTTTAACATCCCCCTTGTTCTGATTTCCTCTTCACCAAGAAATCCTCTGTCTACGATCTGGCCATCCATGTACATTTCCTCCTAGAAGAGAATGTGCTGATGAGAGAAGACTTGAGTCCTGATTCCTGAAGCTGTTAACATTTTTCATTGTAAATTAGCGAAGTATTACAATGGTATATAATTTATAGGAGACAGTACTGCCTCTTCTGATACTTCTAGTGAAAACATACCTTGAAGCAGGTGGAAGTCATCCAACAGTGTTAATATATCTGCCAATTTTA
The DNA here is from genome assembly GCF_009873245.2 of Balaenoptera musculus. NCBI lineage: Eukaryota > Metazoa > Chordata > Mammalia > Artiodactyla > Balaenopteridae > Balaenoptera > Balaenoptera musculus. The sequence goes on along the minus strand of NC_045788.1, from coordinate 10,531,714 downwards.
AAATATTGACAACAGATTCAAAATGTTTCAATACCCCCTGTGACCTAAATGAAACTGCAGTTTGCAATCCATGCCCCAGAATCCATGATGCAGAAGAAGGAGACATTCTTTTTGTGGTTGCTGTTTTGCTATTCAACTTAGAGTCTGGGTCTCTTTGTATCAGCAAATGTGTTTATTTGCCATGGATCGAGGACCTACTATGCATAAGACACTGTTCCAGGTGACTTACATACATTCAAATAATCCTCATAATCTAGCAAAATTTTCATTTTATAGATGAAGAAGCAGATAGAGAAGTTAGTTAACTTTCCCAAGCATGCACAGCTAAATAGAGCTGATATTAGAGGTCAGGTTTCTCTTGCTTCAGCATTCTTCTTTTTCACTGAAAAATATCACATTATTAAATTCATCAGTGTTCTCTTTTTCTGCAATTAAAAATTTTCTGTCACTAACTGTGAATCTTTTTTTTTTTTTTTTTTTGCTTCATTTGCTAAACAATTACCACAAGTTAAGACTTCCAGGAGAAATAAATACTCCATATTATCAGGAGACATTCTGAAAGAAGCCAAGGTCAGCCCCATGGCTAAATAAATGGGCAGCGTCAATGGGTTCTGTGCTTGTGTGACCCCCCCCCCGCAATGCAGAGGTGCTAACATCAGGTTACACAGCAGACAGTTGCCCCAAGGAGAGTTAAACGTGTGACATTTCAACAGCCAACACAACGAAATTGATTATTAGCTGTTTACCATGTGCCAGGTACTGTGCTAAGAATTTGGAATGCTTTTAATTCTTACAGCAAACCTATGAAGAAATTGAGGTGCAGAGATGTGAGGTAACTTGCCCAAGGTCACATAATAGTAAATTGAAGAGACCAGATTCGAGTTTAGGTTTAGTCTGGCTCCAAAGTCCATGCCATTAATCACCTTGAGAGTCTATCTTCCAGTTATATTAACCATTTGTTGGATGAACATTTCGTGCCTGGCACTGTGCTCATGATAGACACCCATAGTTTTTCATGACTTACCTTCTCTTTTCCTTTAATTTTTTGGGTGGCATAAGGCAGGCAGTTTATGCTACATAGTCTGGCCCCTCCTTGAAGATGCTCAAATAACTTATTTTTTGAGGAATCTAGCAACTGTTATGCTAAAGAGAGTAAATTAAGGACTACAGGGTACCATGATGATGATAATTACAGTTTACTGAGTGCTTACTCTGTGCCAGGCATCTTACTAAGCACTTTATATGTAATATCCTGTTTTATTACTTTGCACCAATGCTATGAGGCAGATACAAAGTAACCAAATATCTCCAAGAACTCTTAGCCAAGGTAAGGATAAAGGCATGACTTCCCTACACTGATTGAGACACAGTTGGCAAGAAGCTATAGAAGGTAGGGATTTTGAGAAGTGAAACCAATGTAACAGAATAGATCTCAGAAGACATTCTCATGCACGAGTGGAAACGTCATCTACAACAGAGCTGGCATTGAAGATTATTGGAAAAATTAGAGACCATTCAATAGTTGGTGTAAGGGAAATCAGATGCACATGTGGGAAAAAAACTGGATACCTACCTCACACCATATACAACAACCAATGAAATGTGCAAAGAAAAGCTTCAAAACCTTTAGTAGAAAATATAGGAGAATATCGGTGTGATCTCAATGTAGGAAAGAATATTCTAAACAAAGAACAAAAGTGCAAGTCATGAAGGAAAGTTTTGTCAAACTCAGCGCCATTAAAATTAAGAAATTCTGTTTATCAAAAGGTGGCAGAACGAATGTGAAAGACAAGCTACAATCTGGGAAAAGAAATTTGCAAAACATATAACCAACAAAAAAAATTTATCCAGAAAGTATGTTTTATAATATATATATTGTATATGTAAAACACATATATGCACTTACAGCAAACATATCTATAACACACATCTTAGAAATTAATTTTTAGAAAGGCAAAATCTAACAGAAAGGCATTTGACTGAAGAGAAACCGTGAATGTCCAATAAACACATGCAACCATGCTCAATCTCATTTATAATTAGGAAAATGGAAATTAAACCTGAATGAGATACCATTTTACAGCATCCAAACTGATAAAACATTTTTAAAACATGTTGGTGAGGCAACTGTGGAATAACATAAATTCTTACATACTGTTGATGGGAATGTAAATTATTCCAACCACTTTGAAAATAATTTGGCATTATTTAGTGAAGTTGAACATACACATAAAATGTTCCGTTACCCAGCAATCCCAGGGATGTGTACGCACACGCACACACACACACGCACTTACCCCAGATCAACTCTTACACATGTACAACACAAGGCATGTACAACTATGTCCATAATAGCATTTTCTTTGTAGTAGCAAAACAATAAGAAACAGTTTAAATGGCTACCAAGAGAAGAATGGATCATTTCTGCCATACTTACACAATACCTTACTGCAATGAAAAAGAATGAACTTTAGCTATATGTATCAATATAAATGCATATTTCAAACAAAATGCCAAGTGAAAAAATCACATTGCAGGAGAATACATGCAATATGATAACATTTATGTAAAGTGCAGAAACAGGCAAAACTGAACTGTATGTTGCTAAGGCAGGCGTGGAAGTCTATATATTTTTTTTTTGAGTGATGGAATCATATACCCAAACTTTAGAGCTGTGCTTACTTTGGGAGAAGGAAGGTCAGGAGAATGGCATGAAGGTGGGGCACAGAGGGGATTTCAACAGAACTGGGAACGTTCTCTTTCATGTACAGAGTGGTAAATCCATGAGGGTTCATGTTATTATTATTATTATTAAATTCCTTATACATTTTTGAAAGTTTGAAATAAGGTAGAATGGAGATAAGAGATGAGAAGATGACTGGAATTGTTGGCTACATATTTAATAACCCAAGGAAATAATATCTCTTGGAGATACCAACCCAATATTCTCTTTTATCTTCTCTATCAACCTTTGCCATCCCTCTTACCTCCTCCTGCCAAAAAAGAAAACAAAAACTAAACAAATTAGTGAATGAATAACCCATAATTAGAGTGAAACCAGTTATTTATTTTATTTTTTTGAAATAACACATGGAAATACAATAGTTTGGTACAGTGCCTGGTACGAGGTAACTGATCAGTAAATGTTACTTTTTTATTATTAAATTTATTTATTTTTGGCTGCGTTGGGTCTTCATTGCTGCGTGCGGGCTTTCTCTAGTTGGGGAGAGCAGGGGCTACTCTTCGTTGCGGTGCGCGGGCTTATTGCAGTGGCTTCTCTTGTAGCAGAGCACAGGCTCTAGGTGCACGGGCTTCAGTAGCTGTGGCACGCAGGCTCAGTAGTTATAGCTCATGGGCTCTAGAGTGCAGGCTCAGTAGTTGTGGCCCACAGGCTTAGTTGCTCCACAGCATGTGGGATCTTCCCGGACCAGGGCTCGAACCCGTGTCCCCTGCGTTGGCAGGCAGATTTTTAACCACTGCACCACCAGGGAAGTCCTAAACCAGTTATTTAAAAAGCAAACCCAATAAAAAACTGATTGGTGAAATGAAGATACCAAAGATATTCTCATAAAGGCAGAGGGACAGGAATTCCCTGGTGGTCCAGTGGTTAGGACTCTGTGCTTCCACTGCAGGGGGCACAGGTTCCATCCCTGGTTGGAGAACTAAACCCCTCATGACACGCAGCCAAAAAAAAAAAAATGCTGAGGGAGGTGTTCTGTCATGATATTTGGTCTTCAGACTTTTAGTTTTTTTTCTGTGAACTTTAAAAAAATTTTTTAAAACTATGTACAGCTCATAATTTTTATGTTTACATCTAAAACTTTTCATAAGTTTAAGAAGACAATTCCCTATTTATTAGTAATACTGACATTTTAGAACAAGCTTTGTATAATTTTAAAAATGTTTCCAGTGAAATCTATGTACTATAGTAATTTGATATATAATCATCCATTTAAAATATACAAGAACAAGCTCTTCTTAAAATACTGACATTTAAAACAAGACTTTAATATATTTTTAAAAATGCTTCCAATGGAATCTATGTACCATAGTGATTTGATATCATTATCCGTTTAGAAATGGTAGAATAAGCTCTTCTAAATGTTGCATCATTCTTTCTTCTCTTTGATTCATATTTTCATTCCATTACCTTACAGAACTTTACCCTTATGAAACATACTTTGTGTCATATTTTTCTACAACAAAAAGATGTATATAAACTTAGAGTCCTTAAGTATCTAAGTGCTAAAAAATTTCTTCTGGATTGAGTCATACAGTGGTTAATGGTATACAATGGATAAAAACACAAATATACGTTTTGGTAGTTATTATTATTAAACACAATTTTTATTGGAAATGAATCTCTTCATGAGATGGATCAATTTTTTTCTTTTTTAAAAAAATATTTATTTATTTATTTATTTATTTATTTGGCTGCATTGGCTCTTACTCATGTCATGCAGGATCTTTTGTTGCGGTGCACGGGCTTCTCTCTAGTTGTGGCACACGGGCTCAGTAGTTGTGGCACGCGGGCTTAGTTACCCTGCGGCAAGTGGGATCCTAGTTCCCCAACCAGGGACTGAACCCACGTCCCCTGTATCGAAAGGCAGATTCTTTACCACTGGACCACCAGGGAAGTCCCCAGTTTTTTTTTCTTTCCTTTGTTCTACTTCTTAAAGACAATAAAATAATATATCCATGTTGACAATTACTTACTGCTAAAGTGGAATAGGATTCAGCAATGTCAAACAATACTCAGCAAAGAATAATTTGTGATCTTAAGATATGCAATTCAGGAGACACAGATTCTGGTAAAACCAAAAGAATGTTCCAAGGGAGAGTGTCAGGGGCTTATAAAGGCAAAAGCCGCAAGGTTGTTAGCTGTCTGGCAGGACTTACGATTGACTCTGATGTAGGAGAGGAAATATTTGTCCTTAAGGGATAGGCTATCATGAGTTATTTTAAGGTAAGGGTCCAATAAGTAGCTTGAGTTTCTGGATCATTGGGCAGGTGTTCTGGATGCCTGCATTAAGAAAATAAGTGGTCAAAGTTCAGATTCTATCAGGAGTAAGACGTGCATAAGTCCCACTTCCTCACTGGCCTCCTAACTCCATTTTAGAGAGCTCTCTTAGCAATACCAACTCCATTTTGATTTTCCTTTCACAAAATCAATACTCACCCTATTTTTTCCTTTTTTAGTAGATGTAAACGCTGAGAAATTTTGTTCCTGTTTAAACAGTGGGATTGGAAGTTTTGTTATAGAAATGTCATTTAATTCTTTGAATTCTTTTTGCATAAATGCTAAAAATCACTTAGTGGTTTTTTCCTCAAAATTATTTTAAAATAACTACCAGTGGATAATTCACATCTCCTTCAACTTTGTTGGGAGCAATGAATCAACAACATTTGACTTGTGAAAATATTTGTAACCAGTTATTAGAGTTAGTCACTTTCTCAACAATAAGTCCAATATTTCAAATTGTTTCTTTTCTTGGGAATCGGGTGGTTTTTGCACCCTGAAGCAATGCACCAGTGTAAGATTTGAGATGGAAGAGAGGAGAGAAGAAAAGTAGAAAGAAGTCTACGGTAAAGGGGAGCATATAGCTTTGGTCTGACTCTTTCTTAGACAGATTTTAGGAAACAGTGAAAATGGGTTTTGAGCATCTGGAAGTTGATTCCTTTAAAACTTCTCAAGACTCTACATGGAAAGTTTTCCAGACTCTTCTTGGAGTGTAGTCTGTGTACAAGCAACATTGGCATGGCTGGAAGCTGGTTAGAAATGCAGAATCTCAGCCCCACTCCAGACCTAAAGAAACAGAATCTGCATTTAACAGAAATCTCGGGGTGATTCATTAACACATTAAAGTTTGAGATGCACTGGACTAGACCATTACCACTCCCCCGTCCCCCAGACCTCATAGTTCATGCATTGGCTCTTGTGTGGGTTCCTTCCAAGTGTAGGCAGGGACTTCCCTGGTGGCACAGTGGTTAAGAATCCGCCTGCCAATGCAGGGGACACGGGTTCAAGCCCTGGTCCGGGAAGATCCCACATGCCGCAGAGCAACTAAGCCCGTGCACCACAACTACTGAGCCTGTGCTCTAGAGCCTGCAAGCCACAACTACTGAGCCCACGTGCCACAACTACTGAAGCCTGCGTGTCTATCTAGAGCCCGTGCTCCGCAACAAGAGAAGCCACTGCAATGATAAGCCCCGCAACGAAGAGTAGCCCCCGCTCGCCGCAACTAGAGAAAGCCCGCGCGCAGCAATGAAGACCCAACGCAGCCAAACAAACAAACAAAAAAAGTGTAGGCAATCCTTTAAATCCCTCTCCAGCATCTGCTGCTAACGATTCTGCCTTTAGTTCTCCAAGAAGTCCCCTTGTTCAGTTTCCAGCCACCTCTGAGACTGAGCTGGGCTTCCTGACTGCAAATAATTTAAAGACTATTTATGAAAAACCAGATGGTCCCTAAGGGACCCCTGGTAATAAGTGGCAGCTGATGGTCTCACTTCCTTCTCACTAATGATCAGATTTGGGAAAGAGATTTGTTTTCCTCTCTGAGTGTCACTTGGGCCTGTGATTTTGAATTACGGGATGTTAAGCTTGGCAAGACCCGCCTGTGTCACAGAGAGGTTTCCTCCTATCATCCCTGTGAACATCGTGACCTTGTCATTAGGAGAGTTACAAATAGTTGGGGTTTTTTTTAAGGAAAATAAAAGCCTATTCAAATAGAGGGTCAAAAGCTACTGGCTCTAGCAAGAAGAAAATGGCAGTGATTGTATCTTTGAAACGTTTTTGCCTTTCCCTGTAGTATTTCTGCTGTGTTGACAGTTGTGCCATCCAAGCTTGGCCTGGTCCCCCACCCGCCCCTGGGCTCTGCGTTCACTTTTCATGTGTGTGAGATTCCAGATCTATAAACAAAGGGGCCCGGTGCCAAGGTCTCCCTTTTGGGCGCCAATACCCAAGTGTCAGTGGTGTTTGGAAGCAGACAAGCCGTCCGTGGCAGGAAGCATTTCCCTGGCGTCATTCTCGCTTTGCCCCTGCAGCGGGAAAGCCTGCGTTACGCTGGACAGAGCAAGAACAGCTCAGAGTTCAAACCCTGCTCCATCACTCATTGGCTGGGTGATGTGGGCAAGTGACCTAAACTTTCTGAAGTTTGAAAATGGCATCAACTCAAATGGTTTCAGGAGAATTAAATGAGACTTAGAACACAAAGTACGTAAGTGGATGCTCTATAAAAGTTACTTTTCTCCTCCTCCCAAAACAAATGGATGGTGTTGCTTAAAACCATTGCTTCATAAGGTCATGGGATCTTAGGCTGGAGCAATTCTTAAAAATATCTTATTTGCTCTTGAAGAAACTGGAGGGAAAAACAATCTGCGTGGATGAGCCAAGATTCAGATTTTACAAAAGGGCTAATTGTGCTAATGATAATTTAAGATGACGGTGGCCAAGAAGGGACACATTTCGCGACAGCTGGTTGGCCACAGAGCCGTGCTGTGGGTAACGAGAACTAAGTCAGAATGCGAATAGACAAGAAGAGAGAGGAGACAGGAGGGCAGAAGGAGCACAGCCCTGAGAGTCCTCCAATGCACTGTATTTGCTGCTTTGAACAGCATTTTGAGTAGTGAAAGTAGGTGTTAATATCAGTGGTTCTCAAAGCTTGGTCCCTAATCCGCAGCACCAGCATCACCTGGGAACTTGTTAGAAATACAAATTCTCTGGCCCCAGCCCAGACCTACTGAATCAGAAACCCTGGTGGTGGACCCAGCAGTGTTTTAGCAAACCTGACATGTGATTCAGCTGTATTATACACTAGAGGTTGGGAATTACTGGTTTACATTATAGCACATTATCATCTTTTCTAAAGCAAAGTAAAATAACATCATAAATGTCTTAGCATTTGAAATTCCTCACCTCCTTGACATATGCTGTGAAAATTCCCAGATATTATTGTCTGCTGATTCTTGCACAGTCACCAGATATAACTTCCTCCACTGCCTTGGGTGGGATTTGTTTAATCAGGAAACAGTAAAAAAAAAAAACAAAAAAACAATGATTTTGAAAATTAAGCAAACGAATCTGATCTCACTTCTATTCTCTAGAAATACCTTTCCTCTGCTGTTACAATATATTTATAACTTTATTGCAAATTATACAAATCACCCAGTTTTCATTTCCACACCGTAACAATCCCATCTCTAGAAGCAGTCACGATGAAGCCCTGTGTTGTCTGGAACGTGGCGACATCTGTGATGATGTCGTGGTGACCCACAGGCAGAGACTCTGGGCCCCTCCGAGGGGCGTCATCACTCGGTCCCACCTTCTGCTTATTCAGAATTTCCTGTTTGGTGGTTAATAGTCGAGGAAAAAGCCAGAAGTTAAAGGCTGTAACACATTCCGCCTCTTTTCATATTCTGTCATCATCGGCTGTTTACCGATGTGTCTCTTGTCATGTGTTTGCCTCAATCCCCCGGATGGGGGCTCCTCAAGGGGAAGAGTCATCTTCTAATCCCCTTCTACAGAGCAGGCGTGAAACAGACGTTCACGAACGTGACTGAAACAGATGCCCAGCGAGGCCAGGAGGCTCTCCCAAGGCTTGGGACTCTTCTGAGTGCCCACGGCTATTCCCTATGGCTCCCTTTGTTACCCCACCTCTATTTATTCTGTGGGTGTTTATTACGTTATTTCCACGTGGCGTTCTCTAGAGACTTTGTAAATGATTGACTGCGTTCATCCCCCCAACTCTGCAGAGATCAGGCTCTGTAAATACATTGGAAGCCGGCGATTCACAGCTAAAAGCTTTCTAATGAGGACAACTCCAACATGTTATTTTCAACATTCAACTCCCCAGTTTGAATAATTCATGGGGAAAAAAAAAAAATCTGTTGAACTAGAAGTGACTGGGCTATTTTAATGAAAGTCGAGATTCGGAATGTTTTAGAGCTGGCGATTCTATGAGGGGACTGAAGGCAGGAAGTGATTGCCCTGCACCCAGTGAACTGGTGAACCCACGTCTTCTCTGGCCGACACCCTCACCGGCCAAGGTCTCACAGTGGCTGGTCGTCAGCCCAAAAGCAGCACTCAGATCTGAAGAAGCACACGCCCAGCGCTTGGCCTCAAGCCCGGCAGCCTGCCACACAACGCCAGAGGTCAGGTCCAAGGGCCTTCTCCCTCGCCTTGCTGGGCCACGGAAGAAGACCCAGGGAGATTGTATGTCCTTTTCCATCTTCAATCTAGCCCAGTTGGTCTCAACTGGCTGCACATTAGAACCCCCTGGGGAGCTTTTGAAAAATTGGATGCCCAGAACCTACCCCAGACCAATTACATCAGTCTCTGGGGGTAGGGGTGGGGCTGGGGCCTCAGTCTTTGTAAAGCCTCCCAGCTGATTCCAACCTGAAGCCAAGTTTGAGAAGGGTTGAATCCAGCCCTTCCTCTTGTCTCGTATTCTCTTGAAGGCCAGGACCCTCCTCTTGTTCCTTCTGTTTTCTTTTGCTAATCCTCGGGCTATAACACCGTAAGCACACAGTTTACATGATGGGGTGCTGCCACTCCAAGCCCTTTAAGGCATTCGCACAAACGGCCCTGCAGTCCCCTCTCATCTCTCAGTTGGCTGTGTCTCCTCTCGTGTGGTGGCCCTCCTCCAGGCCTCCTCAAGGTCCCCACAGGGCCTCACTCTCCCAGGCGGGCAACTATTTGTCCCTGCACCTTCTCCTGAAGCCCCCCCTCCTCCTGGGCTTCCACCTGAGGCAGCTGTGAGCCCGGACCAGAGGCACCGGGAGCCCGGGCTGGGCAGCAAGCTCCAGGGAGGCTGCTCCTAGGATGATTGGTCCCAGAGGGAATAATTTTTGCAGCAGCTCTTCTTTTGTTCTTGCTGGCTAAGTGTGTGGGCGTGCAGCAGGCATTTGCTGGGGAACGTCGGCAAAAAATAAAACTTTTCAAGCTTCAGTTCTGTAGACAGATTGAGAGGCCTCCCAACAGTTCAGAATTGCCGAATCTGGATCCATCCACCCACTTACCCCCCAGGAAGTGGTAGGTCGAGTTCGATGTGTTTTGATTTGTTAACAGTGGCCTAGCTTATGGGACTTTACATCAGAAGGGTGATGCTTGAAGATAAACCAGTCAACAGGTGATTTTTGAACACTCGCTGCATGCAGAGCACTGTGCTAGGCACTGATAAAACCAAGGGGGAATTCACCTCTGCTCAAGGAACTTTATGGGCCTCGGCCATGGGGAGGAGTCGAGGTTCAGGGGGAGGCAGCAGTCAGTCTGAAGGTCAAGAAGAGCAGAGGGCTGAGATGCAGCCCCTGACTGGGCAGGGACAGGAAGAAAGTAAAAAGAGCCATAAAAGGGGGAGAGGGTGGGGATGGCAAGATGACAAGTATGTGTTTAACTTCCCAGGATTTAAAGTCCTGCAACTGTTTGCCTAACCTATGCTCACCAACCATACTGCAGCCTCCACATTGTTTCAATCTTGCCGTTTTGACCCCTAGCACATTCGGACCCTGCAGAGAGCTCAGCAAACACTATCTCGAGACAGCTGCAGCTTCCTTCCCAAGTTATCTCTCTCCCTCTGCGTGTGTGTCTCTTCCTCATTCTCTGGCTCCCACCATGCCTCTCCCTTGCAATCTCTTAGATACAGAACATTTTTTTTCCTTGGATAAGTAGAGAAATAAATCCAAGCTCGCAGCCTTTTATCAGAGTGAGAATGAATACAACTGGTAGAAATAATCACTACAAAATAAGGTTAACAACAGCTAACACTACATACAGGGGAAAAAATAGCTATTGAGTGAAAACTACCTGAAGAATCAAACCTTGACGAAATGTAGACATCCAAATCTGTTTGGGAACAGTTAGATTTGGTAGAAGTAATGGCCACAAAATGAAACTCACAAAGGCAGATGTTATAATTGATAAAATTGGACCTGGACAAAAACCTGAAAGTGAATCAAATTTCACTGTAAAATTTAAACAGGAAAAGAATCGACGCCAATGACGATAATTCTAACAAACTTTAATAAAAATGGTAAAAGCTGGAAACTAATTGTGCTGTAGGGAAAACTGATCAATGAATTTCATTACTTAATGACACTTGTTCCAGAAGTTCCTTTCTTGATGGAAATCTATCAATGTTGGCATAATTCTGATTAAAATGTGTAAGGCCAAACTTCCATTGGGGTTTAAATAACAATCAAAAATTATCGTGACCCCCCAGAGGCAGCAAGGTGGGAGCTAAACCACCACTCCAGGGTGGGGCATTGGAATCTGCATTTCAAAAAGAATATTCCACATTTTGAACCTTAATTTAAACAAACCAACTGTTAAAAAAATGTATTGGGGGGCAACTCTGGAAGTTTGAACATGGACAGGATATTGGATGGTATTAAGCAATTGTTTCTATTATTTTTAGGCATAATGATGTTATGAGCGTGTTTGTTAAACATGGACAGAACTGTCTTTTCCCAAAATTCATATGCTGAAGCCCTAACCCCTAATGTGACTGTATTTGGAGATAGGACCCTTAAAGGAGCAAATTAAGGTTAAATAAGGTCATAACGGGGGGGGGGGGCCCTGATCCAATAGGACTGGAGTCCTTATAAGAAGACGAAGAGAGGGACTTCTCTGGTGGCACAGTGGTTAAGAATCTACCTGCCAATGCAGGGAACATGGGTTCGATCCCTGGTCCAGGAAGATCCCACATGCTGCGGAGCAACTAAGCCCGTGTGCCACAACTACTGAGCCTGTGCCCTGGAGCCCGCAAGCCACAACTACTGAGCCCAAGTGCCACAACTACTGAAGCCTGTGCACCCAGAGCCCGTGCTCTACAACAAGAGAAGCCACCGCAATGAGCGCACCACAACAAAGAGTAGCCCCCGCTCGCCGCAACTAGAGAAAGCTCACACGTTACAACGAAGATCCAAGGCAGCCAAAAATAAATAAATAAATAAATAAAAAGAAGGGGAAGAGACACTGTGAGTGCACGGTACAAAGAAAAGGCTGTACCACAAAAAGCCAAGGAGAGAGGCCTCAGGAGAAACCAAACCTCTCCGCGCCCTAGACTTCCAGCCTCCAGAACTGTGAGAAAATGAATTTCTGTTGTTTAGGCTACTGAGTTTACGGCATTTTGTTATGGCAGCCCTGGCAAACTAAGACAAGTCTTTACATAGTAGAGATACCTACTGAATTATTTATGAGTGGAGCAATATGAGATTTGCTTTAAAATACTCCAGAAATAAAAATAGACAGTAGGGGAGGATAGATGAAACAAGACTGGCTAAAAATTGACAATTACTGGAGCTGGGTAACAGGTACACAGAGGTTCATTACACTCTCCTCTTCTACTGGAGAGCATGTTTAAAAATATCCAAATAAGTTAAAAAAATTGCCATGGACAATTGTAAGGTGATTTTGATGCACATCCAAGTAGATAATTACTGAAAGGGTTTCTCATTATCTTGTGTTCTAACCTGGGTTGATATGGCCTGGAATAAATGTGTTACTAACATGTATTTATAAATAACATTTTAACTAAATATAATAAGGCAGTAGGGAAAGGAATGAAAGTGCCAACTGCAGGCAGTGGAACTGTGGGCAAGGGAGAGCAAGCAGGGAAAAAGGAGTCAGCGTTTACTGAGTACCTAATGCACACTGGGTGCTTTGCAAACGTTAACTTTGGATGCTCATACTGGTTTAGGAAGTAGACTTTTAAATTTTTTAATCTTTTAAAAAAGCTGTAACATGAAGAAACGAAGGCCCAGAGAGGATGAATGAATTTCCAAGATCACATGCAAGGAAGTGACTCAGCTGGGACTTGAATCCCATCTGTTTGCCTCCAAAGCACACATTCTTTTCCCTGGCCATTACCTCCTCCCTAGATGTTGCCAAATGACAGATCATAAAGGGCAGAGGAGTTCTGATGAGGATGAGATCATGAAGACGTGGGTCCAGTACACACTAACAAAGGACTTGAGCTTGGAGGTAGGTCCTGGAGGTGGAGTGAAGAACACGAGGGCATCCCTGGAGTGAGGAGGGACAGCAAGATACAAGAACCTGGTAGCGGATAGAGAATGAGAGACCACTGTGGCTCCTGTGGACATGTGGTGAGGGCAGGAGTGGGGCATGGGCAGTGGACTCGAAAGAGAAGCTGTCCCAGGACTTGGACCTGGACAAGATTGGTAAACATAACAGATCTCAAAACGAGGTGGGAAAATGAAGCCACCATCAACAGGTGAGGGAAGCCAGGAGTAAGTTGTTTCAGGTGGGGAGAGGAGAAAGGGATTAATTCAGTTTAGACATGTAGAATTGGAGATGAGAGTGGAACATCCTAGTGGAGAAGGCCAGATGGCAGTTGGGTTGACAGAATGTTGGATTTGAAAAATCATCTGGTCTACCTCTTCGATCAAGAAATGGGAATACAAGAAGTAACCAGGGAGTGCCCTGGGATACACAGAAGATTTTGGCTCCTTAAGTCTGGCTTACACAGTGGTACGGAATGTAATCATCTGTTCTTTGCTCGCCTATGTGTTCCAGGCACTGTTCTGGGTGTCGGGGTGCAGCAAGCCTGGAGGGACGTAGATGCCTGGATTATTACAAAGGCCTATTGACTGGTCTTCCTGCTTCCACCCTGGCATCCCCTCCATTTTTTTCTCAGACAGTAGCCATTAGGGTTTCTATGTTACTCGGAATAGTCTATGTAAATGGGCTAAATGTAAAAGGAACCTCCTAGATGGTGGTGGAATGCACACCCTGTGCATCTACACGAGACGGTCCTGGGAAAGTGATCCTGTAAAAAGTCAGATCCCGTCACTCTTCTGCTCAGAATGATCCAGCAGCTCCTCTCTCTATTCCCTGAACACATAAGCCACACTCTAGCCTTAGAACCTTTGCATTGGCACTGCCCTCTCCCTAGAAATCTCTTCTGCCATATATCCGTCCACAGCTCCCTCAAGGCCTTACTCAAATGCCACCATCTCAATGAGGCCTTCTTTGACCTTCTGTTTTAAATGGCAACTCTCTGTATCTTCCCCGCTACATTCCTAATTTCCTATACCCTGCTCTGATTTTTGGGGGGGTCCTTATTATTTTTTTCTTTTTAATGTCGTGTGTATTTTAACTTAAAAAATTTGACTGTCTACTCTCATTGGAATAGAAACTAGACAAGGGCAGGGGTCTGTGTCCCATCTGTTCACTGCTCTAACCCCTGATCAAGAACAGTGCCTGGCACATAGCAGGTGCTTAATGAATGAATTACAGCCTAACAGGGTGATTGATAGAATAAAGACATGGACAAAGTGCCGGGAAATTAAAAAGTGGCGCCAATTCCACCTACCTTAGTGTGTCAGGGAAAGTTTCCCAGAAGAGGTGACAATTGAGCTTGGACTTGAAAGAGAGGTAGGTGGGTCAGGGCAGATGTGGTCGGCTGAATAATGGCCCCCAAAGATATCCAGGTCCTAATCCCTGGAACCTGTGAATGTTACCTCATAGGATAAAAAAGATTTACAGATGTGATTAAGTATCTTGAGATGGGGAGATTATCCTGTTTTATCCTGGTGGACCCTAAATACAATCACAAGTGTCCTTATAGGAAGTCGATGTAGCAGCAGCAGAAGTCAGTGTGACAAGGAAACAAGGCACTTTGTTGCTGCCTCTGAAGACGGAGGATGGAATCACAAGCCAAGGCTGGCAGAGAATGCAGCTCTAGAGGCTGGAAAAGAGGAGGGAACCAGCTCTTCCCCAGAGCTTTCTGAGGGAGCATGGCCCTGCTGACACCTTGACTTTGGCTTAGTGAAACTGATGTCGGACTTCTGAGCCCCAGACCTGTAAGGGAATAAAGATGTGTGTTGTTTTAAGCCACCAAGTTTTGTGGTAATTTGTTACAGAAGCCAGAGGAAACTAATATAGCAGGTAAGGGCATCCTAGTAAGAGGGTAAGAGCATGTACAAATCATGAAAGTGGCAGCACACTCAAGATGCCCCTGAGAAGTTTAATGTGTCTGGGTTAGGCAATAGGGAATGGAGAAAGATGGAGCTGGAGAGGTAGCAGGGGCTAGAGTGTGGATCCCCGATCAGGACTGGAGAGTATATTCTCTTGGCTTCAGGGGGTGCTGCTGACAGACAGCCCTTACTGTCAGCCCTCCTCCACTTTTTCTGAAGATAACCATCTTGTCCAAGCTCACACCGGCTTCCTACATCGAATGATTGGTCTGCACAGGAGCATAAAGACTCTGTCCAGCTCACTCTATTTTGGGAGAATTCTGAAGTGTCACCAGCTTCAGAACCACCCCTCCCCCCCACCTCAGGGATTAGCTGAAGATTTGTTGTGATGATTTCTCCTGTGTCCAATCCTGCCTCCTTCCCTCCCTTCCACAGGTGTTAATTTCAAGATCCTCCCCAATAGACATCCCACATGCTGGTCCTTGAGTCATTCTGCTTCCCTGGGCACTCAACCTGCCAGTGTGAGCTAAGAGGTCTTTAAGGGAGAGAATAAAAAGTAAGATTGGTTGGGGTGGTGGTGGTGATAACTCAGACAAGGTTGGGAGGAGAGATCAGTTAGGAAACTGGAGCAAAAGTCCAGGTGAGAGACAGTGACGTCCTGGATGAGTGTGGAGGCCAAGGGAACTCTGTGTGTGCTCATCAGCTTCTCCATAACAGCCTCATGGAGAGAAGGGCAATATTCCTGGAGAGACCTCGTCCACTGCATGGACTTAAAAGAAGTCCTTCCT
Source organism: Balaenoptera musculus (assembly GCF_009873245.2). Classification (NCBI taxonomy): domain Eukaryota; kingdom Metazoa; phylum Chordata; class Mammalia; order Artiodactyla; family Balaenopteridae; genus Balaenoptera; species Balaenoptera musculus. The sequence goes on along the minus strand of NC_045788.1, from coordinate 10,515,992 downwards.
CATGATATGACCCAAATCATTGCATTCTTGCCCTTCGTTTCTAATCTGATTTTATAGAGCGAGTCTGCTTTCTTACCAAAAATATGTTCTCTGTTTCCCTGGTGAGCAATCAGCTTTGGGAAGCAACAGATTTGATCAATCATTCTTCCCCAAACAAGAGGCCCACTGTCCTGGGAAGCCTACCCTAGGAAGTGTTCTTTCCATTTTTCCTTGAATACCTCCAACACCAAGGGCTCATGACCTTCTTGCAAAACAGTATATTCTCACTCTTAGCAGAGATCCTTATGTTAAGCCTGAAACTGCCCAGAGCTTTCACTTGGTTCTGGTTCTGAGGCCTGATTATTGGCATGGAACAAAGTGTTTTGTGGCCCTAGGTTGGGAGTCAAACAGAACTGGGTTTAAATCCAAACTCTGCTCCTTTCAGTGACCTCCATCCCTTTATCTCACCTAGTTTGCTCAACAGTAAAATGGGGATAAAAATACAATCTACCTTATGAGGTTGTGAAAAAAATGTTGAAAGCATGATACCTGGCACATGGTAAATGCTTAATAAAGGTAGATATTATGGATGTTAGATGTCAATCGAATATATCTCTTCAAAAAGCACTACATGGTACTTCCCTGGTGGCACAGTGGTTAAGACTCCACACTCCCAATGCAGGGGGCCCGGGTTCGATCCCTGGTCAGGGATCTAGATCCTACATGCATGCCACAGCTAAGGAGCCAGTGAGCCGCAGCTAAGGAGCCAGTGAGCCGCAACTAAGGAGCCAGCGAGCCGCAGCTAAGGCCTGGTGCAACCAAATAAATAAATAAATATTTTTTAAAAAAAGCACTACATGATGACATGTGCCCTCTTCAGAGGAGAGAGAAAGAGATAGAGTTGTGTTGCCATTGAGTTGTGAGTGGATATGGACCAGGCCTTTTTGAATTAAATGTATGTTAAGCACAGATATGGTGCGTGGACTCTTGTTCAGGACATGTGGAGGGTATAATCAAGGTGTCTCCCAGGGCTTATTTCTGCCTACTTAGAAGAAGAAAGTATTTGCTTTCCATTTACCAAACAGCAGGCTAGCATAATAAGAAGGGATTGATTTTCTCAGCATTCCATTAGCTGGAGTCTTTAAAGAGAGCATAATGCACTCCAGTGGGAAGAGGAATTGCATCATCCGGGAGCAGGAATGGGATATGGAGAGGAATCTGGCTGGTGTTGCAGCTTTCAAAGGGGATAATCCTACTCTTCTCCACATTTCCAGTATATGCTTTTTAAAAAATTCTTTAAAGTCCGGCAGTTTATACCCACATTTCCGATCCAGACACACATTTCATAACCAGCTCAGCTGCTGACCAGTTAAATAATAATGAGTGATTTTCATAAATCTAAACTTTCCCTCAGAAGAACCCAGTGGAAGAGTCTGCAGGGTGGTGGTTGGGGACAAGTCATCAGCAGTGGTGTCAAAACCCATTTAATTGATGGCATTAAACACAAGCTGTCTGCACACTATCAAACCACTGGTGGGAGAGAAAGAAAACTCCAGTTACTCCTCTGGTTGTTTTGTCCACCTGGAATTTACACAAGTGAATGTTAGAAACTGGGAGAAGGAAATTCTGCTTTCTGGAGAATTCAGTGATTTTTTCCCCCCATTGAAGAAAGGCTGCTTACTGGAGGTTTTTGTAGGAAATATAGTATAACCAGTTGGCAAATGTATAACAACACACAGGGTAGGGGTGGTGGTGGGGTGGGGGAACGGGGAGTCCTGATTTGTAGAAATTGCTCATTTCTGTTGTGTAGATACTTTCACATAGCCTATTTGAAACTATCAACTTGATATCACTGAATGTGATCTTGGGAAGAGATGACACACCATTTTATAGGGTTTCCACCATCCAGATACAAGAGATGTAAACAAACTCAAGAGCATAGATAATAGTGAAATGTAGTAAAATAATTGGGAAGTGGAAATTTTGAGTACTTATTATCTTTTTTAAAATATATTTATTTAAGTATAAGTTTATATAATTTAATTTTTTTAAATTGAAGTATAGTTGATTTACAATGTTGTGTTATTTCAGGTGTATAGCAAAGTGATTCAGTTAAACATATATATTCTTTTTCATATTCTCTTCCATTATGGTTTATTACAGGATATTGAATATAGCTCCCTGTGCTATACAGAGGTCCTTGTTGTTTATCTATTTTATATATACTAATGTGTATCTGTTAATCCCAAGCTCCTAACTTATCCCTCCCCCCAATAATTTAATTTTTAATTATGGCTGTGTTTAACAGCCAGCTCTCAGAATTCCTGAAATTATAACAACTACTAGTTCCTATGAGCCCATACAAGTGGCTCCAGCTCACCATGACCCTTGTGGCACTTGAAGACAAAAGAACACATATTCCTTGGGGATCGGGGATGCAGGCATGTCAGCTTCTCTCAGGTCCAACCCCGTGCCTAATCACTCACTCACTCACTCATTCATTTTCTGTTTATTCAACAAATATCTACTGAGCATGTGTTGGACACTGCAAATCCTGACATGACCAAGAGGAGCTCGGCGTGGACAAGGGAGCTGATTCCAAGGGAGTGTAATGAGATGCGTGGCAGAGATGGAAACGGGCAAGGCAACAGGAAGGAAGAGTGGGCTCCTGGACTGGAGCCCGGGGGACTACCGGTTTGACCTCTGAGCCCTTCTAACACAGTGGATCTTTCCCCTTATTGATACACTCTTCTCCCTCAGCTCCCAGAACACTGCCCTCTCCTGGTTTTCCTGATGCCTTGTTAGCTGCTCTTCCTTAGTCTCCTTTGCTGGCTCCTCCTCACCTCCACGACCTCCAAATGTCACAGTGTCCCAGATTCTAGTCCTTGCACTTCTTCTCTTTCCTACCTCCCCTCCTCAATGGTAATTTATCCAGTGTCATGGCTGTAAGGCACCCACTTCCAGCTCTGACCCCTCCTCTAAACTCCAGGCTCATCTCTCCAATTGCTCACTTGAAAACCCTACTGGATGGCTTATAGATAAGTCAAACTGACCATGCTGCACCCCTGACCTTCTGTCCTCTAAAACTTGTTCCTCTCCATCCCCCCATCCCAGGAAATGGCAACTCTAGACTTCTAGTTGTTCAGGAGCTCAAAACCTGTAAGGCATTCTTGACGGCTCTCTTTCTTTAATGCCCCAAATCCAATCCATTGGCCAAGATTGGGGACTCTACCTTCAAAACACCCAAAATGCAACCACGTCTTAGCACCTCTACCACCTTCACTGTGGACCAAGCCATCATCATCTCTCACCTGGATATTGCAATAGCCTCCTAATAAAGTCTCCCAGTTTTCACTATTGTTCACCCCCCCCCCCCATCACCTACAGTCTAATCTCAACATAGCAGCCAGAGTGGTCCTGTTGAAAAAAAAAGATCATTTCATTTACCTCATAGAATTTTCATGCGTATTACAGTGTTTGGCATATTGCACACATTCGATTTTTATTAATTATTATTGTTGCATTTAAATTCACAGGCTACCATATGATATCATGATTTCTAATACAGGCATACCGCAGAGATATTGCAGGTTCAGTTTCAGACCACTGCAATAAAGCAAATATCTCAATTAAGTGATTCACACAAATTATTTTTGTCTCCCAGTGCATATAAAACTTACGTTAACATTACACTGTAGCCTATTAAGTGTGCAATAGCATTATCTCTAAAAAATGTACATGCCTGAATTTAAAAATATTTTATTGCTAAAAAATGCTAACTATAATCTGAGCCTTCAGAGAGTTGTAGTCTTTTTGCTGTTGGAGGGTCTGGCCTCGCTGGCTGCTGACTGATCAGGGTGGTGGCTGCTGAGGGCGGGGGTGGCTGGCAGTTTCTTAAAATTAGACAACAATAAATTTTGCCACATCAACTGACTCATCCTTTCATGAACGATTCCTCTGTAGCATGCAGTGCTGTTTGATAGCATTTTACCCACAGTAGAACTTCTTTCAAAATTGGAGTCACTCTTCTCAAACCCTGCCAGTGCTTCATCAACTAAATTTATATAATATTCTAAATCCTCTGTTGTCATTTCAACAAGCTTCACAGCATCTTCACCAGGAGTAGTTTCCATCTCAAGAAATCATTTTCTCTGCTCATCCATAAGAAGCAACTCCTCATCCATTCAAGTTTTATCATGGGATTGCAGCAATTCAGCCACATCTTCAGGCTCCACGTCTAATTCTAGTTCTCTTGCTGTTTCCACCACATCTGCAATTACTTCCTCCACTGAAGTCTTGAACCCCTCAAAGACATCCATGAGGTTTGGAATCAACTTCTTCCAAACTCCTGTTAATGTTGGTATTTTGACCTCGTCCCATGAATCATGAATGTTCTTAACGTCATCTAGAATGGTGAATCATTTCCAGAAAGTTTTCAGTTGACTTCACCCAGATCCATCAGAGGGATCACTCTCTATGGCACCTATAGCCTTAGGAAATGTCTTTCTTAAATAATAAGACTTGAAAGTTGAAATTACTCCTTGGTCCCTGGGCTGCAGAATGGGTGTTTTGTTGGCAAGTATGGAAACAACATGAATCTCATTGTGCATCTCCCTCAGAGCTCTTGGGTGACCAGGTCCATTGTCAATGAACAGTCATATTTTGAAAGGAATCTTTTTTCTTCTGAGCAATAGGTCTCAACAGTGGGCTTAAAATATTCATTCAGTAAATCATGTTGTAAGTAGATGTGCTGTCATCCAAGCTTTGTTTTTCCATTTATAGAACACAGGCAGAGTAAATTTAGCATAATTCTTAAGGGTCCTAGGATTTTAGGAATGATAAATGAGCACTGGCCTCAACTTCAAGTCACCAGCTGCATTAGCCCCTAAAAAGAGAGTCAGCCTGTCCCTTGAAGCTTTGAAGACAGGCACTGACTTCTCCTCTCTAGCTACGAAAGACCTAGATGGTATCTTCTTCCAGTGGAATGCTGTTTCATCCACATTGAAAATCTGTTGTTTAGTGTTGCTACCTTCATTAATGATCTTAGCTGGATCTTCTGGATAACTTGCTGTAGCTTCTACATCAGCACTCACTGCTTCACCGTTTATTCTGATGTCACAGAGATGGCTTCTTTCCTTAAACCTCATGAACCAACCTCTGCTAAGCTTCACACTTTTCTTCTGCAGCTTTCTCACCTCTCTTAGCCTTCACAGAATTGAAGAGAGTTAGGGCCTTGCTCTGGATTAGGCTTTGGTTTAAGGCAATGTGGTGGCTGGTTTGGTCTTCTATCCAGACCACTCAGACATTCTCCATACCAGCAATAAGGCTGTTTCACTTTCCTACCATTCGTGTGTACACTGGAGTAACACTTTTAATTTCCTTCAAGAATTTTTCCTTTGCATCCATTCACAACTTGGCTAATTGTTTGGTTCAAAGGGCCTAGCTTTTGGCCAAACTGGGCTGTTGACGTGCCTTCCTCACTAAGCTTAATCATTTCTAGCTTTTGATTTTAAATGAGACATGTGTGACTCGTCTTTTCACTTGAACACTTAGAGGCCATTGCAGGGCTATTAATTAGCCCAATTTCAGTATTGTTGTGTCTCAGGGAATAAGGAGGCCCTCAGAGAAGGAGAGAGAGCAGTCAGAACACACACAACATTTATGGATTAAGTTCACCACCTTATATGGGCACAGTTTGTGATGCCCCAAAACAATTCCAATAGTAACATCAAAGATCACTGATCACAGATCACCATCACAAATACAATAATAATGAAAAAGTTTGAAATATTGCCAGAATTGCCAAAATGTGACTCAGAGACACCAAGTGAGCAAATGCTATTGGAAAAATGGCACCAATAGATTTGCTCAATACAGGGTTGCCACAGACCTTCGATCTGTAAAAAGCACACTATCTGTGAAGCATAAAGAAAGCACAGGTATGCCTTTATCAGATTTTGTTGGTTCTCAAAGATGAATAGCTTGTGCTTTGAAGAGGTGCACCCATGATTGTGCAGGCAGCTGGGTGGGTCTTTAGTTTCAGAGCAGAGCCGATGCTGGGCTGCAATACAGACAGTGCCCTCAGAAGAGCTATCTTAATAACTGAGACTAATTTAGTTGTTTTGTTTTTGAGAAAATTTTCTAATTTAGCAACATGAAGAAGAAAGTCTCCTTGTCTTTTTTTTCCTTAGCAAACATTTATTCAATGTCTGCACCCATCTCTGTGTCCATTTTTTTTAAATTAAGGTATAATTTACTTATGGTGAAATTCCCCATTTTTAGTATACAGTTCTATACTTTTTGACAAATGTATAAATTCAGGTATTCACCACCACAACTTGATTGATAGAGTTTACATTTCCCTAGAGTAAAATAGGGATTTCTGGGTATACCTGTGTTGTTGAAAAGCTTGTATTTTAGAATATTCTTGAATAAATGCAGAAAGCTTACTCTCTAATCCCTAACAAACACCGATGTAAAAGGTGTTTGATGACAAATCACTCTATGCCTCGGAGGGTCTTCTGTGTTTTCATCAATAGGAAGAATGATTCATAAATGAGCAAAATCATCATTTGGTCAAATGGCTCAATTCAAAATAATTTTCCAGGTACTTAAAAATAGTTTGTTGGCTTTCCTTCCTAAGAATGATAAACTTTTCCCTTATTTACATACAGTAAGTCCCGTACATATGAACGAGTTACATTCCAAGAGCGCATTCATAAGTCCAATTTGCTCGTTAAGTCCAACAAAGTTAGCCTAGGTACACAACTAACACAATCGGCTATATAGTACTGTACTGTAATAGGTTTATAATACTTTTCACACAAATAATACATAAAAAACAAACACAAAAAATAAAGAAAACATTTTTACTCTTACAGTACAGTACATTGAAAAGTACAGTAGTACCTGCTACCTCACCGCTGTTTTTATGCTTGCTTCTGGACAGCCTGGGCTTGAAATAAAGATACTGTACTACTGTACTCTATACAGTACTATACAGTACAGTACACAAAAGCACAACCACTTGTAGAGGATGCACGCATATGACAATGTACACCAGGCATGTGAACGATCTTACGTGATTGGACATGCGAACGCATGTTCGCATCTTTGAATGTTCGCAACTTGCAGGTTCGTATGTAGGGGACTTACTGTATTGATTTGCCTTATAAGCATTCTTCCCCACTGAGAGTGCAGAAGTCCAGCCTGCTGGGTCATCACCTTGCCATCCTCTTAAGGTAAATTTGCCAGGAGCAAATCCTGCCCCGGGTCTTCATCCAGGTTAAGGTGCTCCCTGCTCATTTTATTTTTGTTTTTTTAAAGCAAAATAGTTCTTTATGGGTGCACAGAACACACTGACTTAATGATAATAATTGGAAAAGACACAAATACTGACGTTCAACACCTTGGCGTAAATACAGCCTGCTCCTCCTTAACTAACATGGTCTTTTACTAGCAAAGTTATTATTGTTGTTACTGTTATTATTCAGGGTTCGCAACCTTGGTTGCACATAATAATCATAGATGAATGTTAAAAGTAAATAAACAAAACTGTTTCCAGGGCCCATCACAGAACAATTGATTTAAAATGTCAGAGAGGGGGACTTAGGAGTTAGAATATTTAAAACTCCCTCAGGAAGTCTAATGTGCCACCTAGATTGAGGACCACTGGCCCAGCTATTCAGAAAACTTCCTGCTTAGCTTTGAAGGTCTTTCCTCGGAAGGGTGGGCAAAGCTGGAGGCAGCCCACTGTATGGGGAATGTGTCAGATCAGGGGTTAGAGGATCTATGTTAGTACCAGCTCTGATGCCGACTAGTCAGGTGAACTTGGCCTTTTGGGACATCAGTTTCAGGACCAGAACAAGGGTGAGGCAAGTGAGGTAACTAGGGTGTAAAATTTAAGGAGGCATGCTCAGGGCTGAATGTACCTACCCCATCCTGAGAATATGTGCCTCCTTAAGTTTTGCACCCCCAGTGTTTCCTTCAGATGACGTGGGCTTGACTGCTTACTGTCTTTCCCAGTGCCAACATTTCACATCCCAAACCTAAAACTTAGGCCAACATAGTACTAGTCAAAGGAAGACTTGTATAATTATCCAACTGAGTTTGGTCAGTAGCCAAGCTGGATAATTCAGACCAAAAATACTCTCTCATAAAACAAATATCGTATATTAACGCATATATGTGGAATCTGAAAAAATTGGTATAGACGATCTTATTTACAAAGCAGAAATAGAGACACAGATGTAGAGAACAAATGTATGGATACCAAGGGGGAAAGGGGGTGGGTGGGATGAACTGGGAGATTGGGATTGACATATATACACTACTATGTATAAAATAGATAACTAATGAGAACCTACTGTATAGCACAGGGAACTCTACTCAGTGCTCTGTGGTGACCTAAATAAGAAGCAAATCCAAAAAGAGGGGATATATGTATACATACAGCTGATTCACTTTGCTGTACAGTATAAACTAACACAATATTGTAAAGCAACTATACACCAATAAAAATTTTAAAAAACCCCAAAACCAAAAATACTCTCTTTTCCTGCAAAAGGAGGTGGATTTTCTTTGTTCTGCACTTCAGGAAGGTTAGATGAACAATGCTCAGTCACCTTATACCTTAATTATATCAACAGTCCCTTGCCCACTGGCTCCAGGACTTTGAGTTTTAGCCCAGACCATCCACAGATGGCTATGCCTTCACCTGAACAATCCAAAAATTCTCAAAATGTGTGTTGGTTGGGGAGGGTGGTGTTAAGGCCTACAACTAGCAGTGTCCCCTGGGGGGTTGATATTTATTTTATTTTAAATTTCAAAGCACTTGAAAGGAGTGTTTGGGTCAGTGGCATGCAGTGTTGGTTCCCACAGATTGATGAGAGACAACTGTGAAATTTTCAGGAGTTTGGTGAACTGCTTATTAAATACAGCCATTATTAAAAATTAAATTATATACACTTACAGTTAAATAAATTATACTTAAAAACAAAGTAACAAAAACTCTAAGTTCTTAACTTCCTAATTATTCTACTACATTTTATTATTATCATGTTCTTGAAGGTATGGCTATTATATCTGTATGTTACAAATACTAAATAATTTTCTGCTACTGTACATCTCTTCCCAACTCTGATGGCATTCAGTGCCATCACATGGTAGCTGGAAATCAGCTGCAGTGGGAGTATTTACACCATGGAGATTGGCAAGGGCGTTTTCACTTGGAGATCCAGTTGTTAAACATTTACCATTACAGATAAAGAAGATGTGGTACATATATACAATAGAATACTACTCAGCCATAAGAAAGAATGAAGTAATGCCATTTGCAGCTACACGAATGGGCCTAGAGATGATCATACTAAGTGAAGTAAGTCAGAAAGAGAAGGACAAACACCATATGACATCACTCATATGTGGATTCTGAAATATGACACAAATGAACTTATCTATGAAATAGAAACAGGTGAACAGACACAGAGAACAGACTTGTGATTGCCAAGGGGGAGAGGGGTGGGGGAAGGATGGATTTGGAGTTTGGGGTTAGCAGATGCAAACTACTATATACAGAATGGATAAACAACAAGGTTCTACTGTATAGCACAGGGGACTATATTCAATTTCCTAAGATAAACCGCAATGGAAAAGAATATTTAGAAAAAGAATGTATATATATGTATAACTGAATCACTTTGCTGTACAGCAGAAATTAACACAACATTGTAAATCAACTGTACTTCAGTAAAAAATTTTTTTTAATTTACCATTACACCACTAACTTGGGTTAACTAAAAAGTTGAAAAATACAGTGCTTGTGAATTAACCTTGCTCTGTATAAAGCAGCTTCGTGTAGTGGAGAGACCTTGCATTGACTAGTTCTGCTAATAATTTGAAAACATCATCTCTGTCCCTCAAGATCCTCAATCTCTTAAGCAGGTGAAAATATAATACTCACTCCGTTGACCCATAAGATTATTGTGAAAAAAAAATTCATTTTAACTCCAAAAAATTGTTCTGTGGTTTATGATTTAATAAAAGGGCTTAAAAAATGAATATCTTATATAAACACAGGGCATTGTGACAAAGCATTGTGCAGTCTCAAGAGAACAGACAACAGATATAAAGGCATATTTTGCTATTTGCTTGACCTCAGTGTCTGGCTGGATGTGAGGAGTGATAGGACAGTGTTCCAGTGCCCGTTGATGGAATCTGTGCGCCCTTTTGGGGGAAAACTTGATACACTGAAGTAGCTTTTAAGGTGGCACATTTTGGTTATGCTGGGATACTTGAGTGAATAACTCATGGCTAAAATTAAGGGTTATTAATAACTCAGAATTTTATGGTAAGATTATTCATTTGTATGCATTTTTTTCCACACACACACAAAAAATGTGTGAACAAAATGTAAAGGGATTTATTTAGCACTAAATCCTGTGATCTGTTTGTTGGGGCAAAGTGCTAAGTGCACTTCCTTCCTTCCCCAATTCTCACTCTTGATCTGCAGCTGTGAGCTGAGTTTGGGGCAGAGAGGGACAATGTCCACTCCTGATTGTTGCCCCCTTGTGGCCATTAGACAGAAGCTTGAGTGGCCTGAACCACCTGCTGTGGACTACAGACACTTGGGGAGGGGTAAACTCTTGGCAAGAAGTATCTGAATCCTTTTCAATTCCCAAAGCTTTGTCTGTCGAATAAAGAATGACTATTTTTCCAAAAAAAAAAAAAAGAATGCCTATTTTTCAAATTCATCTGGACACCATTGTTATGAACCAAACACAATCTCATTTCAAAGCCTTACTGAACCTATAGCGCCTTTGGGTCATGGGGGCCTCCATATGGTTGCATTGGTTGTCCTCTGGCAAAGGGTGCCCAACTGAGGGGGCTCATACAAGAGCTGAAAACCAGTCCCAAGTCTCTTTCATGGGCCAACTGTCCTACTTTGGGGCTGAACCAGCCCTGAGAAGAAGTGGCACCATTTTCTAATTGATCCATCTAGAAAGCCCTCTTTTACCTCAATTTCATGAAGGCATAGAAGTATACCAGGGGTATTACATATGTTCTCAATCGACAGATACTAGTAAACAATCACCAGAGTTGTACAGGTGTCCAAGTATTTTTGCCATCAGAAAAAGAGGTCTTTATGTCCAAAAGGGTTAGAAAACCCTGAGTGAGATCTTCAGTCTGTCTGGACCAACATTTCCAGTTTTCCCCTGAGTTGTGTGCATGTGTGTGCGTGCATGCGTGCATGTGTGTGTGTGTGTGTGTGCGTGTGGTAAAATCCAGCTAATCTGGTCTCTGTTAGGGGGTGAGCTTTGTAACTTCATTCTTACACACACAGATACAGTCAGAGGCACACCAAACACATACACATCACACTCCTGCTTTTGAGACACAGACTATTTCCCTTTTCCTTTGCCCACTGGGTCTACTTCTATCTCTGATTTCCAAAGCCTTCTATGATTTAGCCTTTACGCATTCATTCCCACTGTTCTGCGTTGGTGCAGCCTCCCTTCTCAACCCGCATGCATTCCTTGTTAACCTGGGAATTGAAAGACATATTTCCTTCCTGCACTGCCTACCCTTTGGGTCTCGGTTCATCAACTCTTCGATATATATGTGCTCTTCTTTCTTTCCTGGTGGAGCTCCATCTCCAGGAAGGTGGTCAGGTTCTCTGGAGCAAGAGCTACATCAGTCATTTCTCTCTTATCTTCCCACACAGCACTCTGTACAGCTCTTTCTTGGCAGTGGGAGCCCAATAAGTCAGTGACCCAACTGAACCGACATCAGAGGAAGGATCAAGGCTGCTCAAAAGAAGGTCTAATGTCACGGGGGACATTGGATGATGGCCTCCAAGGAGCCCCCTTCTTCTGAAAGGGAAGGAAAGCAGCTGGCTGACCACGTGATGATGCTACGGGCACAGGGCAGCCTGGTACATCAGAGACCCTCAATAGCTGTTTTGTTGGAAGAATGGCTCAACTGTACTTCTAAGTCAATTTGAACCCAAAGCAGGAAGGGATTGACAGACTGCCCATCACTCCCACAAAACTGATAGACAGTATTTTGAAAGCATTAAGTAAATTCTGGGCGTAACCTTGGTGGCAGAATAAAAATGGATATTAATGATTAGCAATTAAAAACTGCTCAGTCTCTGATTTTTTCCCAACATTATATCTATTTTTCTATCTGAAAAGAGTACATTTTCCAACTCCTTTTACATTCCTCTGGTGGGAAAAAAAAAAGCATAAACACCACTTCACTGCTGATTGATCCTTTCCAAGATTTCACCTGTTTTTCTGTTTGAAGAAAGTATGTTTTTCAGCTTCTATTGTTTTCCTCTGATGAAACACTGGAGCGGTTTGGTTCTTGAGTTATTCTTCTGCCGTGTAATTAAGCTGATTAGTATCCCATATGGAGTGGAAACAATTGGTTTCACGTATGCTGGTGTACAGTTAGCCACAGAGCTGTAATTGTTTACATGTTTCTCATTTCCTGGTGGACATTTTTAGACTTTGTTAGATAAAGATCTGGCAGACTTGAACTCTGTGAATATTACAGCCTTTGGTTACCAGACGTGGCTGTATCCTGTTCAGATCTCCAGGATGAAGTTGGTATTCTGCAGTTTTGTACGTAACAAACTTTGAAGATGCATGCCTCCCCAGCACCCCTTTCCTCTTGCCTGGTTCTGGCAGCGCCCTGGTTTTTGCTCAGGGATACTCTGCCCCCGTGCAGGCCTGAGGTTTAGGGAAGCTGACTCCACCTCTGGTTGCAGGGTGAGCTTGACTGGTCTATAAGTAATCTTGCCCCCTTGCCACAGAGATTAGTTTAAGAATCCAGATCTTGATAATCAGCACGTGGCATTCCTCAGGCCAAGGAGATGGTTTAGAAGTGGGTGTGTGCCCAAATTCTGGCCCATGAGATGAAACAGAAGGTTTGGTAGGAGTTTCTGGTCAGGAGGGCTTCTGATTTTAAGAGTGGAGCTACTGGACGAGATGATCCTTCTTCTTATGGACGTTGCTGTGGCCAGACTGCAAGGCCAGGAAATGCTACAATCACCTTGCTGTCAGCCTGGGTCTGTTGCCAATCCACAAAAGAAGAAGGGGACAAGCAAATCATAGAGAGGCAGACTGGGGGGCTTATGGAACCACACCTGATGGCTACCCAGCATCTGGACTTTTTCAGCTACATGAACCAATAAATCTCCTTTAGTGTATAAGCCAGTTGAAATGGAGTTTTCTTTTACTTGCAGCCAAAAGCATCACTACCAGTACAGGCAGTTTTACCAAAGAAATGTGAATCAAAAAATAAGAACTCAGTCTTATGAAAGATAAACATACATATATGTGTACATTTAGAAAATAAAATACAGAGCAGTCCTGGATGTAGTATATACCTCCCTCTTCTATTTTCCAAATGAAGAAATAAGTTCACAGAGTTTTGACAAAGCTTTAAGTAGCAAAGCCAGAATAAGTGGAAAAACCCTAGATATCAACAAAAAGCTATACTTGGCCAAATTTCTTCAGAGAAGCCCTATGGGCAACATTTTACCAGGCCCACCTTCACCTAAGTTTAACAGCTAAGCCCAAGGCCTCCTACTCTTTTGCTGTAGTTCTTGTAAACTATTTGAACAGAAAACAGTTCTATGTGTCTTCTGGTTTTCTATATAATATTCTGTCTTGATAACCTTGCCACTTTCTTTAAGGGGTTTGGCATTTCTTTGTGAGGAAATGGTGAAGAAGAGGAATCCCCAACTTCCCTGGACATGAGCACAGCACCCTGATACACATAGTGTAGTCAAATTCTATCTGAACTTCACTCTCTATCCCCAAGCAATTTTTCAAGATATTTTCCTAAATATAGAGAGTTCTCCTGCCAAGAATTCTGGTGACAGTTGTTGGGCAATAAAATTTCAATCTTCTGACTATGAATGAATGAATGAACAGTCTCTCCACTGATACATCAGATTGTATAGATTCACTGGCCGTCTTTTGAAGAATCTGCTGCAGTCTTGCCTTAATAGTGCTACTACCTTTACCTTTTGAAAGGACTCTGAACTTTCTGAAGTTTAATAATCAGAATGGAATTTTTTTTTAATTTCCTCAATATTGACCAATGGGTATTATATCATTAGTTACCATGTAAGTATTATTGTGGCACATTACAAAGCACTGGTAATATGGCCATAGGAGATTTACACTTGCCTAATTATTTAACCCTGAAGTTTCTTATTAAAACTTGACTCATTGGTTGAGAATCTGCCTGCCAATGCAGGGGACACGGGTTCGAGCCCTGGTCTGGGAAGATCCCACATGCCGCGGAGCGACTAGGCCCGTGAGCCACAATTGCTGAGCCTGCGCGTCTGGAGCCTGTGCTCCGCAACAAGAGAGGCCGTGATGGTGAGAGGCCCGCGCACCACGATGAAGAGTGGCCCCCACTTGCCGCAACTGGAGAAAGCCCTCGCACAGAAACGAAGACCCAACACAGCCATAAATAAATAATTAAAATAATTAAAAAAAAAAAAAACTTGACTCATAATTCCATAAGCATGTAGGATTTCAGAGGAGAAAACACTCATTGAAGCCTAGGATATTTAAGGAGATTTCAGCAGTGAGACATGAGTTGGCCAGGTAGGACTCAGAAAGGAGAAAGCAGAAAGGTATTCTTATCTGGGGGGATGGTGTGGTGATAGGAATGCATTAAATCATACTTCAGGGAACAATGACTCAACCAGTCTGGCTGCAGCAGAAAATAATGGGGAATCCTTTTTAAAAGGTAATGTGTAGAAAATTTTAAAACCCAAACTAAGAACTGTAGATTTTCCTCCTGTAGGAATATGGGAGCCTCATCCTAGATCACGGAGAGATGAGACTGCAGGCTTTTTTAAGAAGGTGAGTCTGGTGGAAGAGCATATGGCACTGTAGGCTGGGGCCCAATTTAGATGAAATGAAGAGGTCCGTGTGCACCTGGAACAACGTGACTGAAGGAATAGTAAAAAGGGTGAAATGGTGTGCCAATGTAGGAGCCATTAGGATAATGAAGATTCAGCTGCTCTGGGGACCAACTGGATAAGGAAGTTCAGACCGAGAAGGCATCGAAAATGATTCTGAGGGTCACAGTCTCTATGATGGGTGGATGGATGAAACTGCCACTGGAAAAGTCGAGAAATGCAGAAAAAGCAGCCATCTATTAGATGAGAAAAGGAATTTTTTTTCCCTGAAAGATTGAGTTTGAGGCAACAGGACAATAAGGTAGGTACTCCAGGCAGTTGGAAAGGTGCAGTTGGAGGAGAGAATAGTCAGGGCTGGAAATAAGGATTTGGGAGCTGTTGCCCCCTCAATAGCTATTCCTCCTTCCTTCTGAATAGAATCCCACCTGTGTTTGGGTTGCGAGGGCCCAGTTGGAGAGGAAAAATCATGATGGTCCTGAGTCCAAATGTGGTACCTCGCTTCCCTTTGATTGGTCCAGGGGTGAGCCATGTGATCCTATTCTAGCCAATGAGACACACGGGTTTCTGGGAAGGATTTTCTTTCTCCAGGAGGAGAAGGCCTGCTTTGCTTTCATTTCCTTCCTTCCTGCTACTGACTGTCAGGAGAGAATGGGATTATTGGAGCAGCATCTTGAGGGTTGTGGCTGACACACTGATGGTGACAAAGCAGGAAGATGGTAAGAACTTTGGGCACTGGTGCCCTCGTTGATGTGCTGATCAAAGTCTGGATTTGCCAACCTCCAGACTTCTTGTGACACATACATTTATTAACTGTCTTTATTTAACTCTCTGTTGGTATTTTATTATTTTCACCTGAAGATATTTTAACTGCTATGGATGTAATTATTAATGCCTGTGAGAATAGATGTGACCTGAGAGGAAAGGAGTAAGAAAAAGACAAAGCCTGGAGAGATACACCCATATTTAGGAGGTGAAAGCTTTTCACTAATTAAACCTTACGGTTTCATAAAAATAAGCAACACAAAAAACCTGTTTTAATTATGAAAACACACAAACACACACCCCTACAACCTCCCTCCTGCGAGCCACATTTTCCATAGAGCATATGTTTCAAACGAAGAGTCAAAAAGGAGATCAATTTCAGTGTGGAGTTCCAGGGGGGTGATTATTTCTCTGATGTGCTTTCTATTGCTAAAACAGAGTCCCTCTGAATGAGATTGTTTGCTCAGCGAGCACCTCATTCCTCCTTCTCCCTGGATGAATTAGGAAGCAGGAGGAATCAGGCCGCGGTCTCTCCCTGTGATGGGTGAGGAGCTCTGTTTATTCCTGGGGATAGTGGCCACAGGCTGGAGTGAGAGCTGACTCACAGGGTAGCGAGGAAATGGCCTGGATCTTTGACCGAAGTAAGCAGTGTCCGATTCCACCTGCGGGGAGGAAGGAGAGGTTATGACAAAGAATGCCATATCTATTCCACTGAGCAATTAAGGCCATTATTTTTCTTGAAAAAGCATTCTCTTAAAACGTTAAGGATAATTTAGCTCCCATCTTGACAGAACGTACTGATGACTGCTAATGGATACATTCTTTTAATAAGTGAAGAGGCACAAGAAAATTGCCAGATATTAAAGGTCCCACACATCTTATCTGAGTCTATAATGGCCCTATCAAGTGACCCAGGTGAAAGAAATGTGACTCTTCAGGGGTTAAAGGAGTCTATCTTTCCTTAGTGCAATATAAACTCACTACTAGGAAGAACAGTAATTCATTGGTCTATCCTAGGAAATGTTTAAAAGGGGGACCATATCTCAAGTTAAATGATGCATTTCCTTTTGGTAGAAAGAAAATATGAAATAGAACCTCTGTGCACTGTGGATTTATGTAAATAGCCTCTTACTGGCAATAGAGCCCAAAGTTCTATTGGGTCTCTGAGCCTTGGAATCTTCAGCCAAGAAGTCAAAGAGCCTGTGTAATATGTTGTTAATCTTATTTGTTCTTTTTTTTAATACCTTCCATGGTGTTTTTGTTAGTTGGTTTGGTTTAGTAATTTTAAACTCTATCCTTAGAAATGTTTCTCAAGATTCAAGTAATTCCTAGTCCTCTAATCTTGCGGGACACTTCTTAAAATTTATAAAGAATTCCAACAAATAAGAAAATGACAAACAACCCCAGAGATAAATGGATAAAAGAAATGTACCAGGAACTCAAGAAGAAATGGCCAATAATCATATAAAAAGATGAATGATTGTATAGTAGTCTCCTGCAACTTGCTGTTTTCAGTACAACTAAGCCTCTAAGCTTCATCCTTCCACGGTATTGTGCGTGGCAATGTTTATTTTCACTGTTGGAATGATATTTCACTGGGTGAGTTTTCTATAATTCCATTCTCCCTACAATACATAGAGCGTGAATCTATATTTATAAAGCTCAAAGACAGCTCAAAGAGATAAAAGGGATTGCAAAAATTACATATCTGATGGAACTATTAAAAACAAAGTAACGATAAAAACAAATTTTAAGATCTTTCCTTGGAAGGGGAGGAGATTGACATTGGGGATGGGATAGGAGAATACCAGTTATCTATGGCTGTACAGCACACCACCCCAAAACTTAGTGGCTTAACACAGAAACCATGATTCTATGGTCAGGACTTCAGGCAGCGGTCAGTCAGCAGGGCTGCCTTGTCTCTGTCCCACTAGAACTAGCTGCCTCTCTCATGCGGCTGTCTTCACTGAAGAGTCAAGATGGTCCCACTCTCAGGCCGGGCACCTCAGGCCTTTTGCCCATGGCTTCTTTCTTCATGAGGTGTCTCATCCTCCAGGCCCTCTCTTTCCACGTGGCCTTTCCCTCCAGTAGGATGACCTGGAGCTCTTGACAAGGAGCAAGCACCCACGTAATACTTGTGTATTTAAAACTTGATGGCAAGTAAAATCTATTACCTAATGCAGGAGTGCCCTGTGGTTAAATACTTTTTGGAAATACTGCAGCTGGCATCCCCTCTTAGAGACTCACAAGGCAAACAATAAGCTTGCTGAAGGCTCTGGGGGGTCCTGCAAGAAGCAAAAAAGAAAGGCCTTTTTTTTGGTAAACGGAACTGGTGAGAAAAGGCAGAGGCCTTCCATCTTCTCTTTCCTCAGGGAGGTATGGAGGGAGGGCTGGCTTAGAGAAAGCTATTAGAAGGGTTGGGTCTGCCTGATGAGAACATCTGAGCTCTGCTCTCCCTGCTCCCAGGAGAGTACCGTGTGACTGCAAGGGGCTCTTTGTGATCACTGAGGCCTGCTGCACACACGTAAAGCCTGTAAGAAGTGGGTCACTGCAGAGGTCAATGGTGCCTCTCCTGGAATCAGGTCTCCTGTGTCTCTGCCCGTCCGCACTGCCCTGCCCTGGTCTTGAACTAACTCACCTTCCTGATTCTTGCCTTTCATTTGCTTTAACCCCTGTGGCCTGATTTGGATCAATTATCCCAACCTGTTTTGTCCACCTTCAGTTTGTCCCCAATGCACGGTGACCATAAGCTCCTCGGACTTTCTTTTTTCTCTTTTTTTCACTTTACTTAATTTGAAAGTTAATCCACACTGGTTTTAACAAATTCAAATAATACCCCAAAGTGATAGTGTCCCCTTGTCTATTCCTATCCCAAGTCCCAACTGCCTGTTTCCTTCCAGATGATTTTCTATATTTATATAAACACACGTGTGCATATATTTGAACAAAATGGGTATCAATATGTGCATATCGTTCCGTAATCTCCCTTTCCATCTAGCGTTGTATCATGTACATCTTTCCAAGTTGGTACACATAGACGCATGCAACTCCTCTTAATAGCTGCAGTTCCAAAGTATAGAAGTGCCTTTATTTATTCAGCTGTTTCCCTCTGATCAACACTGACATTGCTCCTTATTTTCTGCCGTTGGAACCGATGTGGCAGTGATCTGCCTCGTACATGAGTCTTTGCACATTCAAGCTCTTGTTCTGAGGACCAAGTTTCCAGAAGTGGTAGTGCCGAATGTTAGGGCTTGCCTGGCCTCCCCTGTCTCATTGTCCTCTTGACCCTGATGTCCTGGAGACCCCTGAGGTCACGTGCCTGGCTGCTCAGGCCATCCTGGGGTTCACCCATTCCAGGGCCCGTCTGCCTGGCACCCTCCTGGAAAGCAGTCCCTTATCTCCTGCACAGTGAAGCTCTGCCTCGGCAGCACAAGTTAGTCACGTTGGTTGATAACTATGCGTCAGTACAGCACCTGCCACGTTGTGTTAGCATTATTTTTCTACTTGTCTAATTTCCCCAGTAGATCAGAAATTTCCAAAGGCATCACTGTTACCAAACACAAGTTTGCGTGTGTAAGGCCAAATAAACTGGAACATCAGAGTTTGGAGCAGAGAAACATTTACTACAGGGCCAAGCAAGGAGAATGGGTGGCTTGTCTCAAAAAACAAGAACTCCTTGGAACGTTTCAGCAAAGCATTGTTAAAGGCCAAGTGAGGGAGGAGCATCCCAGGGTCTGTGATCAGCTCATGCACAATTCTCTGATTGGATGATGGTGATCAAACCTTAGGCACCAAAAGGTCCGGGGGCTACACGCTCATGATCAAGTAGTTAATTTCTTCCACTTGGTGGTGGGTTTTAGCCTCTGAAAAGCTCAGGAAATAGGCATGAGATACTATGATCTGGGCACTTCAGAGAGGAGCTACAGCAGAGGATATGGGGGAGGGGTCTATCCTGGGAAGGCCCCATAGGGTCTTGCACCATTATATCATCAGTGTGTGGCATAGGGCTTAGCACTTGGTGAATGAATGAACGGATGAATGAATGAATTCATTAACAAATTTAATTGAATTCACACTGTGTGCTAAACACTGGCACTGTGTATATACAGCTATGAACAAAGCCAAACTTCCTGCTCTTGAGTGGTGGAGACACAGTAAACACATTATAAATAATTGGTCAGGTGGTAGTAAGTGCTATAAAGAAAAGTATAGCGGACACCTCTCCTCAGTCAGCCATTAGATACTGGCCACTACAGAAAGGGGTATGGTATGGTCTTGGGCACAATGGCTCTCCTCAGCCATCCCCAAAGGGGTCACCACTGAGGGCTGTGGGCAGCACTCCCAGCAGCCGAGGGGGTGAGGCCTTCGTTCCTGAAGGGGTTTTTCTCAGCGAGATAAAGTGGCCTGTTCTGACGGGGAGCACAGCAGGTTGGGGGCTGGCAGTCAGTAGGCCCTGGTTCTGAGCCCGGTTGCTTTGGGGAGAGGAAGTAAAGAGGAAAAATCGCTGAAAGGATTTCCTGGGTCTGTTTGCTTGCAGAGTCCTTTCCCTTCCCCAGCTCCGCTCAAGGTGCTCACACCTGCAGGCTGGATTTCTCCAGCTCCCCGGCAGCTCTTTCTGACCAGGGCTGGCCAGTAGGAGCCACTAGTCAGACATCATTAGCAGGAGGAAGGGCAAGGCCAGGTATTTCTTTCCTCCTCTGCCTTGCGCAGAATCTCCATTAAGAGCCTGGCTCCAACTCCGCCGTTCAGACCGAAGGTGGGTCCAGCTTCCATCAGGGAACCTCTGCCCCCTGGGCTCTGGCGACACTACTGTGGGAGACATGAGACGCTCAGGTCCCCTTCAAGGAAGGACCTGCTGCCCGACGGCAGGGGTGAAGCTGGCAGCCTACCTCCAGCCATCAGCTCCTGCAGGGTCAGCCTTGCGGTGTCATGCTCTTCCCAACCAGCCCGCATCCCCTGACCAAGGCGGTGGGTATTAAGTGCCCAGCCATTTTGGCTGAATGCAGGACATGCTGGTGGGCAACACTCCAGACCTGGCTGAGGTTTTGTTTGGTCTGCATCACAGGGCAGCTTCTTCCTCTGCCATCCTGTTTCTCCTTTCCCTCCCAGGAGCTGACCCCTAATAAACACCATGAACCCCAAACTATGCCTGTCTGCTTCCAGAGAGCCCAACCTGGGCACCACTTCTTCCTCTGTCCTGCCTCAAAGGCCAGTGGCTTCCTGTGGCATTAATCTCCCCAGTGCGCTTTTGAACACTCAGATTTTGCATCATCTGTGTAACCAATTCACTGCATCATATTCCCATCTGTTTAAATACTTAAACTGGGTTCTGTTTTCCTGCTTAGACACTGCCTGACAGAATGAGTTTTACGTCTAAATTTAAGTTTATATTCTGGCCTCCCCTCCTAAGCAATTGTGTTATAAAAGGGCCTCTTAACTCACACAAAAATATTACAAAATACAGTCCTTTAATGGCTTCAGGGCCACCTGTCAGTTGGAGGCTTGTAACACTGTCTTTTGTTTTGGTTTTTTGGCCCTGGAATCTGAGCTCCCCACCAGGGATTGAACCAGCATCCTCGGCAGTGAAAGTGCAGAGTGCTAACCACTGGACCACCAGGGAATTCCCTGCCCTTTGAAAGAAAGGACATGGCCAGCCGTGGAGGTGCCCCTTAAGCAGGTAAAACCAGCTAGCAGCTGATGAGTGGGAGTCCCCCACGGTTCCCAGACCGGCGGCCAGCGCTGCTCCTCACCTTCCCCTGCTCTCTGCTGTCACCTGTGACTCCAGCAGAGGCTGGACATACTGGGCACCAGCACTTCCGGAGCTGGGCTCCCGCTTCTTTGCACCGACCTCCCCCCTCCCCTCCCCCTTTGTCACTGGCTCTGAGCTTAGCCGGTCTCTGGTCTACACCTGCCCCGTCTCTACCCTGAGGGCAGGGCTGGGACTGGGGTGATGACAGGAGCCCGGGGTACACATGTCAGGGGGATTCCCTTGGAGGGCTGGCTGCGCAGGGCCCGGGGGGAAGCTCTTTTTGGAAGAGTAAGATGGGAAGCTGGCCAGAGGCCAGGAGTGGCGCGGGAACCCCCGTGTCAGCCAGGGTACAAGCAGGAGACAGAAATCAAAGCAGCTTGTTTTTATAACAGAGAGGATGCAAGAGCAAGACTTGTTAACGAGGTAACTGCAGAGGCCAAGCAGAAGTCTAAAGCATCACGGAGGCAGCATCTGGGAAGCAGCGGCCCCCCAAGCTGGGGGGACGCAAGATAAAGGGAGAGACTGAAATTACGCAAACTTAGAAACTCGGAGGAGGGATCTGGTGGCTGGGACTCCAATCTCCGTGGAGTGGGTGCTGCTCAGCGGGTGCTGGTGCCTCTGAGGGGTCCCAGGAAGCTGGCTCTGCGAGTGTCGAGGAATCTGCAGACTGGATTCAGCAGCTGCCACGGGGACTGGCGCAGCTGGGGCGAGCCAGTGAGGCTGGGTTGGTGCGAGCAGGAACCGGGAGGAAGCGGAGGGAGTAGGCCCGCCACCTCCAGCCCTGCAGCGCGCTCTACCGCCCCCTGTCGGCAGACCCCGGCAGCGTGCGGCTGACAAAGCCGGGTTTGGTCCGCGGAGTCCCACCCAGCCCCAGCATCTCACAGCTGAGGACAGAAGGGAAGGCTTGGAGCCAAGAGACTGAGAGCGTTGAATAACGGGGCATCCTTTCCTAAAGAGTCCACATCTGAGGAGCCTCAGACAGGAGTGGCCTGGGACCTGGCCAAGAACACAAATCAAAGGGAGAGGTAAGAGCAGCTCCGGGCCCTGGCGGGTGATGGGGTATTCAGTTTGCAAACAGGAATCAGAGTTATGATAGCAGGATTTCAGGAATGTTTAGCGACAGGCAGGAGCATTTCTAGAGCTCCCGAGAACTTGGCAATGTTGATGCAGTAAAGCACCAGCCTCCATGTCTTTCTTCCTTCCCAGCCCCCAGCTGCCCATCACCACCCACGCTAGCCTCCTCGTCGGCTGCTGGGTCTGCGCGGTCGGATACAACGGTTAGACTTTTCCCCACTCTCTCAGTGACATACCACAGAAGTGCAGTCCTCAGGAAGTGACCGTATTCTTTTATCTGTTGCTGCATACAAATTACCCCAAAGTTGAGCAGTGTAAAACAACCAGCATTTAATATTAATGAATTATTATTAGTAGTAATGATGATCTCAGTTTCTGTGGGTCAGGATGCCTTTGGTTTGGAGCTTCTCACAAGATTGCATGAAGGTTCCACGAGGGCTGCCTGCATCTCAAGGCTCAACTGGGGGTGGATCCTTTTCCAAGCTCACTCCCTGGCTGTTGGCAAGTCTCAGGTTCTCATTGGCTGTTGGTCAGAGGCCTTGCTAGGGTCCAGGCGTGTAGGCGTCTCCATAGGGCAGCTCATGACACGGCAGCTGGCTTTTCCCAGAGTAAGAGAGAGTGAGGGACTGCAAGAAGGGCAGAGGGCACAGGCATTTTACACCAGCTTCAGAAGTGCCATCCCATCACTTTTGTTGTATTCTATTTGTTAGAAGCGAGTCACTAGGCCCACTGTACCCTGGAGGGGCCAGATTACAAAAGGCATGAACTCTGGGAAGTGGAGGGTCATCGGGAGCCATTTCAAAGGCGGCCTTCTCACCATGACTCAGCCCATAGCTGCGCTGAATTTCTCAGAGCAGGAGAGCTCCATCCTGCATGAGTAACAAACTCCAAAGGCTCAATTCGACACATGTTGAGTCTCCTGTTCCAATCAAATTACACTTTATAACAAAGTTAATTTAAGGCATATATAATGATACACATAAGTATTATGGCACCATATGGTAATTAGGCATCCATGGTAGAAGGCTCACCAAAATGACTATAATAAGTGTTATTTCGACATAGCCAAACTCATTTAACTTTTCTCGTTAGTTTAGGCCGCCAGTATCTATCGTCAGCTTCCGTGTTGATAAGTTTTCCCCAGTACCACCTACCACCCCACATGCAAACTCTGACACTCACATAAATGCAATTACAACGATCCTGGATCTCACCCTGCAATAGTTGGGTGCTTTGTCTCTGCCTCCTATCCCCCGTGTTTTCCATTTCTTCCTGTTCCCCAGATGAAAGCACCTGAGCGGCCGCAGGCTTGGGTGGCAACCATTGGATCTGGAGACTGCAAGCTGGATTTCTCCAGGGAGGTGCCAACAAAGTAGGGGGCCTGGTGCGAACAGTGTACACTCTCCAGCACTTCAGAAGGGGCTGCTTGAATTATTAAAGCAGTTGTCCCTATATCTCCCCTCCTCGGTTGTATATTGCTTGGGGTAATTTTAGCAGGAAATAAAGTCTTTAAACTTTGGACAGCCACAAAGAAGTAAACATGCAAATGGAAGCAAGAGAATATATCAGTATTGAATGAGCTCCAGTTATTTGGGACCTGCTGTCAGATCCTCTCTTGTATCACTGGGGAAGAATGAGAGGAAGAAGGAGGGCCAGAGAGGAGGAAAGGGGAAAGAAAACACCAGGGACAGGGGTGGGCTGGGACACCAGGTGGAGGAACTGGTGAGCTGGAGACATACAAAGAAGATTAAATGCAGGACATCCAGTTACATTAAAATTTCAGGTAGACAATGAAAGAAATTTTTAGTATAAGTATATCCCATGCAACACTTGGGATATACTTACACTAAAGTAATCTTTTTTTCTGAAATTTAAATTTAACTGAGAATTCTGTATTTTAATTTGCTAAATCTGGCAACCCTACTGTAAAATCAATCTCTCTCACTTCCTTTTCATCCCAGAACTTGTCTTCAGCCTTGAGGGTCATGTCACTGTGGGCCCAAACTGGCTTTTTGCCCCTTTCTGATGGCTACGATCCTGGCATTAATCCTGCCCTCTCTGGCTGCTCTTTGCCCCCTGCCCTCAGACCCCCAGCCCCAGGCAAGTGCAGGGGCAGCACATGACAGAGATGCAGCGCACTCATCTGAGGTCCCCCTGCCCCGCTCTCCCCAGTGTCTCGGTAGCACTTGCCCCCATCCTGGCCTCCTGAAGCACCGCCTCCAAGTCTCTAGGCCCCCACGATGCGAGTGTGTGTAAATCCAGCGTGACAGACAGACTTGAAGACTACAGGAGACTCTGGGTATGGGTTTAAATGTGGGCAAAACATTTCTTGCTGAGCAGTTCATGTTAAAAGGAACTTAGTTTGCCCCTTGGTGAGCAGCCTGGGGGTGGTAACTGGAAATCTACCACTGCAGCGCTTCTTCCAAAATTGCCCTTTCAGGTTTTACAGCATCACGGATCCTATTTTAGTGGCCAAGTTTTTAAATTAACAAAGCAGATGAAACCACAAGAAGTATTCGAGTTTTCACTGTGGAAGGGGAAAGCAAAATTTGGGTCTCCGAGGTTTCTAATAAACCAGAAAAAACCCAGGTTCTGTTCAATGCTAATCTCCTCCTCTAACTGGCTGTCTGTCCTTCCGTCTAATTGCAGGGTGGGTGCAAGTGTTGCCTGCTCCTGGGAGGAAGCTGCCTTCCTTGCCCGTTGTCCAAACAATGGAATTTCCTGGATTCCTTGCTGCAATTCTTCAAAGTTCATGGACATATGCTGACTTTTTAAAAGCTCGCTGTTACCAGGGGCAAAAAGAAGCATAAGAGAAAAGTGCTTGCCTTCAGACTCTCCAAGGTAGTCAAAAAATTCTTCCCAAAGAAGTGACCAACAGCGACAAAACTGCTCACCTGTTCATCGTGAATCTGGATCCTGGCTGTCACACAGCAGGTTACTAGGTCCTGGGTGGGATGCGGAGACGGGAGGATAGAAGGAACAAGAGAGGATCTAATCATCAAAACTGGGGTCCAGTGTTGTACCAAATGGGTCCTACTGCCAGGCTAACCTCACCCACTTCCTCGTTCCCCCTCTATCCTCCTCCCCCCAACCCCCAGCGGCTTCTTGTTCTCTGACTGCTCAAGATGTTTCTCCCCTCTGTGCCTGTACCCTTGCTGTCTTTTCTGCCCAGCCACCCCCATTCCATTCCTCTGTCCATTAACATTCAACATGGAGAATGCCTCCTCCAGGCAGCCCCCCACCCTGACCCTCTCAGATTGTATTCATGCAGTGATGGAACTGGGCAGAGGAACACACTGCAAGGACACCTAATACAATCTGAGAGGGTCAGGGTGAGTGGGCAGCAAGGAAGGTGAGGACGTTATGTTTAAGCTGACACCCAATGACAAATATAGTAGAATAAAGAGCAACATCAAGAAGACGAAATCAGGGACTTCCCTGGTGGCACAGTGGTTGAGAATCCACCTGCCAATGCAGGGGACATGGGTTCAATCCCTGGTCCGGGAAGATCCCACATGCCAAGGAGAAACTAAGGCCCGTGCGCCACAGCTACTGAGCCTGTGTGCCACAACTACTGAAACCCATGCACCTAGAGCCCGTGCTCTGAAACAAGAGAAGCCACAGTGATGAGAAGCCTGCGCACCACAACAAAGAGTAGCCCCCGCTCGCCACAACTAGAGAAAAGCCTGCGCGAAGCAACAAAGACCCAACGCAGCCAAATATAAATAAATAAATAAATTAATTAATTAATTAAAAAAAAAAAGACGAAATCAGGGACTTCCCTGGTGGTCCAGTGGTTAAGACCCCGAGCTCCCAATGCAGGGGGTCCAGGTTCGATCCCTGGTTAGATCCCACATGGCACAACTAAGAGCCAGCACAGCCAAATATTAAAAATAAGAAGATGAAACCATGCAAAGGGCCCCTGAGGCATGAACAAATGCAGCACTTGTATTGTCCTTGTATGTTTATCATCCGTCTCCTCCACTGAGCAACAGTCTCCATGACAGGAAGGACCACGTCTATTTTATTTACCAACATATGCCCAGTGCCCAGCATAGTGCCTGCCTGGCACATAGTATGTGCTCAGTATATATTATTGAATATTGAGTGAACCACTGCCCACCATTCTTCCTGCCTAAGACCAGGACCGTTCCTACAGGTCTGGGTCATGGGGCCCCAGCTTGGGAGAACAGAGCTAGGCAGAAGCTGCTTTCGTTGTAGTGTCTAGCAGTGAGAGAGGGCCGGAGACTCAGGGCCCAAGTGAGTGAGCCCCATCTCAGCCACAGCTTTCGAGGCTTCAAGTTCGGGCTGCTTATTTTCTGTGCTTATGGGAATCTGAGAACAGTCTTGGCTGACTTCATTCTTATCTCTCAGCTGCATGGTAATTTCTGGGGAAAAGGAAGCTTCTAATTAAGAGTTCAAATCCCCTGAAAGCTGTATGCCAAGCCACATAGGGGGAAAAATCCCCGGCTGCCTTCTTTAGTATAAGGATGATAGCAGCTAACTGGCATGCTGATCTGGGCCAGCCAAGCCTTTAACTCAATCAAAACAACAACAACCACAGCAGCTATAAAAATCCTGCTGTGGCTGTTGGTTCTAGGGACCCATCTCCCACCAGCTGCTTTGCATCTTTTTACTTGTTTGTTTGTTAGTGCCTAAGATATTTAAGGTCTTTGAAGGCTCTGGGCCTATTTCACTCTATATCAAATATCTTAAATTCTAACCAAATCTTACATTAGATGTAATGCATTTTGCTCTTGCTCTAAAACATTTGAAAGGATTTTTGTTTCAGCTAGCTAATGCTGCATAACAAATCACCTCAAAACTTAGTGGCTTAAAACAACAGTATATTATCTTTCATGGGGTGGTTCTTCTGCTCCAAGTAGGATTAGCTGGGACAGTGGGTAACTATAATCATCTGAAGCATTGACCAGGAGCTCAGCTGAAGTTGAAATGTCCAGGATGCCTGGGCATCTGGAATCAGTTGGTGCTTGACTGGGAGCTCAGTTGGGGCTGTCACCTGGGGCACTTGGTTCTTCTCCGTGTGAGCCTTTCTAGGTGACCACTTGGACTGTCCCATGGCATGGTGGCTAAGTTCTAAGTAGGACTGTGCCAAGAGGAAGCCTTCCAAAAAGAAGGCAGTAGAAGCTGCCAGATCAATTAAAGTCCAGTTTTGGAATTGGTATAGCATTGTTTTGTCTATATTTTATCAGTCAAAGCAGTGACAGGCCTGGCCTACAGTTAATGTGGGAGGGGACACACAAGGGCATAAGCACTGGGAGATGTGAACATCTGGGTCATCAAAATGATCATCTAAGTTTTTAAATAATTATTATTGTGGTTCCTCAAAAAATTAAACACAGGAATATCAGCAATTCCACTTCTGCATGTATACCCAAGAGATTTGAAAGCCAGGATTTGAATAGATATTTGTATATCCGTATGCACAGCA
This sequence comes from Balaenoptera musculus, assembly GCF_009873245.2. Classification (NCBI taxonomy): domain Eukaryota; kingdom Metazoa; phylum Chordata; class Mammalia; order Artiodactyla; family Balaenopteridae; genus Balaenoptera; species Balaenoptera musculus. The sequence goes on along the minus strand of NC_045788.1, from coordinate 10,488,029 downwards.
GTGTTATTCACAATAACTAAAAGGTGGAAACAACCCAGATGTCCATCGATGGATGAATAGATGGACAAAATGATGAACATGGATGTCCATCGATGGATGAATAGATAAACAAAATGTGGTCCATCCATACAATGGAATATATTATTCAGTCTAAAAAAGGAAGGAAATTCTGATCCATGCTATAACATGGATGAACCTGAAGACATTATCCTTAGTGAAATAAGCCAGTCACAGACTCTTTTTGAATTATGGTTTTCTCAGGGTACATGCCCAATAGTGGGATTGCTGGGTCGTATGGTACTTCTATTTTTAGTTTTTTAGACAAATATTGTATGATTCCACTTATATGAGGTGCCTAGGGAAGTCAAATTCATAGAGACAGAATGTAGGATAGTGCTTGCCAGAGTCTGGGGAGAGAAGGGGATGGGAGTGATTGTTTAATGGGTACCAAGTTTCAGTTTGGGAACATGAAAAGATTCTGCAGATGGGTAGTGATGATGATTGTACAATAACGTAAATGTACTTAATGCTAGTGAACTGTGTATTTGAAAATGGTTAAAATGTTAAATTTTATCTTATGTATGTTTTATCATAATAAAAACATTATTTTTTTAAACATCTTTACTGGAGTGTAATTGCTTTACAATGTTGTGTTAGTTTCTCCTGTATAACAAAGTGAATCACTATACATATACATATATCCCCTTATCCCCTCCATCTTGCGTCTCCCTCCCACCCTCCCTATCCCACCCCTCTAGGTGGTCACAAAGCACCGAGCTGATCTCCCCGTGCTACATGGCTGCTTCCCACCAGCTATCTATTTTACACTTGGTAGTGTATATATGTCCATGCCACTCTCTCACTTCGTCCCAGCTTACCCTTCCCCCTCCCCGTGTCCTCAAGTCCATTCTCTATGTCTGCGTCTCTATTCCTGTCCTGCCCCTAGGTTCTTCAGAACCTTTTTTTTTTTTTTTTAGATTCCATATATATGTGTTAGTATACAATATTTGTTTTACACTTTCTGACTTACTTCACTCTGTATGACAGTCTCTAGGTCCATCCACCTCACTACAAATAACTCAATTTCGTTTCTTCTTATGGCTGAGTAATAGTCCGTTGTATATATGTGCCACATCTTCTTTACCCATTCGTCTGTCGATGGACACTTAGGTTGCTTCCATGTCCTGCTATTGTAAATACTGCTGCAATGAACATTGTGGTACATGACTCTTTTTGAATTATGGTTTTCTCAGGGTACATGCCCAGTAGTGGGATTGCTGGGTCGTATGGTACTTCCATTTTTAGTTTTTTAAGGAACCTCCATACTGTTCTCCATAGTGACTGTATCAATTTACATTCCCACCAACAGTGAAAGAGGGTTCCCTTTTCTCCACACCCTCTCCAGCATTTGTTCTTTGTAGATTTTCTGATGATGCCCATTCTAACTGGTGTGAGGTGACACCTCATTGTAGTTTTGATTTGCATTTCTCTAATAATTACTGATGTTGAGCACCTTTTCATGTGCTTCTTGGCCATCTGTATGTCTTCTTTGGAGAAATGTCTATTTAGGTCTTCTGCCCATTTTTGGATTGGGTTGTTTGTTTTTTTAATATTGAGCTGCATGAGCTGTTTATATATTTTGGAGATTAATCCTTTGTCTGTTGATTCATTTGCAAATATTTTCTCCCATTCTGAGGGTTGTCTTTTCATCTTGTTTATGGTTTCCTTTGCTGTGCAAGAGGTTTTAAGTTTCATGAGGTTCTGTTTGTTTATTTTTGTTTTTACTTCTATTTCTCTAGGAGATGGGTCAAAAAGGATCTTGCTGTGATTTATGTCATAGAATGTTCTGCTTATGTTTTCTTCTCAGAGTTTGATAGTGTCTGGCCTTACATTTAGGTCTTTAATCCATTTTGAGTTTATTTTTGTGTATGGTGTTAGAGAGTGTTCTAATTTCATTCTTTTACATGTAGCTGTCCAGTTTCCCCAGCCTCACTTATTGAAGAGGCTGTCTTTTCTCCATTGTATACTGTGGCCTCCTTTATCAAAGATAAGGTGACCATATGTGTGTGGGTTTATCTCTGGGCTTTCTATCCTGTTCCATTGATCTATATTTCTGTTTTTGTCAGTACCATACTATCTTGATTACTGTAGCTTTGTAGTATAGTCTGAAGTCAGAGAGCCTGATTCCTCCACCTCCATTTTTCTTTCTCAAGATCTCTTTGGCTATTTGGGGTCTTTTGTGTTTCCATACAAATTGTAAAAATTTTTTGTTCTAGTTCTGTGAAAAATGCCATTGGTAGTTTGATAGGGATTGCACTGAATCTGTAGATTGCTTTGGGTATTATAATCATTTTCACAATGTTGATTCTTCCAATCCAAGAACATGGTATATCTCTCCATCTGTTTGTATTATCTTTAATTTCTTTCATCGGTGTCTTATAGTTTTCTGCAGACAGGTCTTTTGTCTCCTTAGGTAGGTTTATTCCAAGGTATTTTATTCTTTTTTTTGCAGTGGTAAATGGGAGTGTTTCCTTAATTTCTCTTTCAGATTTTTCATCATTAGTGTATAGGAATGCAAGAGATTTCTGTGCATTAATTTTGTATCCTGCTACTTTACCAAATTCATTGATTAGTTCTAGTAGTTTTCTGGTAGCATCTTTAGGATTCTCCATGTATAGTATCATGTCATCTGCAAACAGTGACAGGTTTACTTCTGCTTTTCTGATTTTGATTCCTTTTATTTCTTTTTCTTCTCTGATTGCTGTGGCTAAAACTTCCAAAGCTATGCTGAATAATAGTGGTGAGAGTGGGCAACCTTGTCTTCTTCTTGATCTTAGTGGAAATGGTTTCAGTGTTTCACCATTGAGAACAATGTTGGCTGTGGGTTTGTCATATATGGCCTTTATTATGTTGAGGTAAGCTCCCTCTATGCCTACTTTCTGGAGGGTTTTTATCATAAATGGGTGTTGAATTTTGTCAAAAGTTTTTCTGCATCTATTGAGATTATCATATGGTTTTTATCCTTCAATTTGTTAATATGGTGTATCACATTGATTAATTTGAGTATTGATTGATTTGAAGAATCCTTGCATTCCTGGGATAAACCCCACTTGATCATGGTGTATGATCCTTTTAATGTGTTGTTGGATTCTGTTTGCTAGTATTTTGTTGAGGATTTTTGCATCTATTTTCATCAGGGATATTGGCCTGTAGTTTTCTTTTTTTGTGACATCTTTGTCTGGTTTTGGGATCAGGATGACGGTGGCCTCATAGAATGAGTTTGGGAGTGTTCCTCCTTCTGCTATATTTTGGAAGAGTTTGAGAAGGATAGGTGTTAGCTCTTCTCTAAACGTTTGATAGAATTCGCCTGTGAAGCGAATGGTCCTGGGCTTTTGTTTTTTGGAAAATTTTTAATCACAGTTTCAATTTCAGTGCTTGTGATTGGTCTGTTTATATTTTCTCTTTCTTCCTGGTTCAGTCTTGGAACGTTGTGCTTTTCTAAGAATTTGTCCATTTCTTCCAGGTTGTCCATTTTATTGGCATAGAGTTGCTTGTAGTAACCTCTCATGATCCTTCGTATTTCTGCAGTGTCAGTTGTTACTTCTCCGTTTTCATTTCTAATTCTATTGATTTGAGTCCTCTCCCTTTCTTTTTTTGATGAGTCTGGCTAATGGTTTATCAATTTTGTTTATCTTCTCAAAGAACCAGCTTTTAGTTTTATTGATCTTTGCTATTGTTTCCTTTATTTCTTTTTCATTGATTTCTGATCTAATCTTTATGATTTCTTTCCTTCTGCTAACTTTGGGGGTTTTTTGTTCTTCTTTCTCTAATTGCTTTAGGTGTAAGGTTAGGTTGTTTATTTGAGGTATTTCTTGTTTCTTCAGGTAAGATTGTATTGCTATAAACTTCCCTCTTAGAACTGCTTTTGCTGCATCCCATAGGTTTTGGGTTGTTGTGTTTTCATTGTCATTTGTCTCTAGGCATTTTTTAATTTCCTCTTTGATTTCTTCAATGATCTCTTGGTTATTTAGTAGTGTATTGTTTAGCCTCCATGTGTTTGTATTTTTTACAGATTTTTTCCTGGAATTGATATCTAGTCTCATAATGTTGTGGTCAAAAAAGATGCTTGATACAATTTCAATTTTCTTAAATTTACCAAACTTTATTTGTGACCCAAGATATGATCTATCCTGGAGAATGTTCCATGAACACTTGAGGAGAAAGTGTATTCTGTTGTTTTTGGATGGAATGTCTTATGAATATCAGTTAAGTCCATCATGTTTAATGTATCATTTAAAGCTTGTGTTTCCTTATTTATTTTCATTTTGGATGATCTGTCCATTAGTGAAAGTGGGGTGTTTAAGTCCACTACTATTATTGTGTTACTGTCGATTTCCCCTTTTATGGCTGTTAGCATTTGCCTTGTGTATTGAGGTGATCCTATGTTGGGTGCATAAATATTTACAATTGTTATATCTTCTTCTTGTATTGATCCCTTCATCATTATGTAGTGTCCTTCTTTGTCTCTTGTAATAGTCTTTATTTTAAAGTCTATTTTGTCTGATATGAGAATTGCTCCTCCAGCTTTCTTTTGATTTCCATTTGCATGGAATATCTTTTTCCATCCCCTCACTTTCAGTCTGTATGTGTCCCTAGGTCTGAAGTGGGTCTCTTGTAGACAACATATATACCAGTCGTGTTTTTGTATCCATTCAGCCAGTCTATGTCTTTCGGTTAGGGCTTTTAATCCATTTACATTTAAGGTAATTATTGATATGTATGTTCTTATTACCATTTTCTTAATTGTTTTGGGTTTGTTTTTATAGGTTTTTTCCTTCTCTTGTGTTTCCTGCCTAGAGAAGTTCCTTTAGCATTTGTTGTAAAGCTGGTTTGGTTGTGCTGAATTCTCTTAGCTTTTGCTTGCCTGTAAAGGTTTTACTTTCTCTGTCGAATCTGAATGAGATCCTTGCTGGGTAGAGTAATCTTTGTTGTATGTTTTTTCCTTTCATCACTTTAAAGGAAAGTGCCACACCCTTCTGGCTTGCAGAGTTTCTGCTGAAAGATCAGCTGTTAACCTTATGGTGATTCCCTTGTATGTTATTTGTTGCTTTTGCCTTGCTGCTTTTAATATTTTTTCTTTGTATTTAATTTTTGATAGTTTGATTAATATGTGTCTTGGCATGTTTCTCCTTGGATTTATCCTGTATGGGACTCTCTGCACTCCATGGACTTGATTGACTAGTTCCTTTCCCATATTAGGGAAGTTTTCAACTATATTCTCTTCAAATATTTTCTCAGTCCCCTTCTTTTTCTCTTCTTCTTCTAGGACCCCTATAATTTGAATGTTGATGTATTTAATGGTGTTCCAGAGGTCTCTGAGACTGTCCTCAATTCTTTTCATTCTTTTTTCTTTATTCTGCTCTGCAATAGTTATTTCCACTATTTTATCTTCCAGGTCACTTATCCGTTCTTCTGCCTCAGTTATTCTGCTGTTGATTCCTTTTAGAGAATTTTTAATTTCCTTTATTGTATTGTTCATCATTGTTTGTTTGCCCTTTAGTTCTTCTAGGTCCTTGTTAAATGTTTCTTGTATTTTCTCCATTCTATTTCCAAGATTTTGGATCATCTTTACTATCATTACTCTGAATACTTTTTCAGGTAGACTGCCTATTTCCCCTTCATTTGTTTGGTCTGGTGGGTTTTTACATTTCTCCTTCATTTGCCATGTGTTTCTCTGTCTTCTCATTTTGCTTAACTTACTGTGTTTGGGGTCTCCTTTTCACAGGCTGCAGGTTCATAGTTCCCATTGTTTTTGGTGTCTGCCCCCAGTGGGTAAGGTTGGTTCAGTGGGTTGTGTAGGCTTCCTGGTGGAGGGGACTGGTGTCTTTGTTCTGGTGGATGAGGCTGGATCTTGTCTTTTTGGTGGGCAGGACTGCGTCCAGTAGTGTGTTTTGGGGTGTCTGTGAACTTATTATGATTTTAGGCAGCCTCTCTGCTAATGGTTAGGGTTGTGTTCCTGTCTTGCTAGTTGTTTGGCATGGGGTGTCCAGCACTGGAGCTTCATGGTCGTTGAGTGGAGCTGGGTCTTAGCGTCGAGACGGAGATCCCTGGGAGAGCTCTCACCGATTGATATTACATGGGGACGGGAGGTCTCTGGTGGATGAATGTCCTGAACTCGGCTCTCACACCTCAGAGGCTCAGGCCTGACACCCGGCCAGAGCACCAAGACCCTGTCAGCCACACGGCTCCCAAGCCTACAGTTGCTCCGAAAGTCCACCATCTCAATTTTGGGATGATTCGCTGTCTATTCAGGTATTCCACAGATGCAGTGTACATCAAGTTGATTGTGGAGATTTAATCCACTGCTCCTGAGGCTGCCTGGAGAGATCTCCCTTTCTCTTCTTTGTTCACACAGCTCCTGGGGTTCAGCTTTGGATTTGGCCCCACCTTTGCATGTAGGTCCCCCTCTTTTGTCTGTTCTTCACCCAGACAGGAGGGGGTTAAAGGAGCGGCTGATTAGGGGACTCTGGCTCACTCAGGCCGGTGGGAAGGAGCGGTATGGAATGCAGGATGAGCCTGTGGCGGCAGAGGTCGGCATGATGTTGCAACAGCCTGAGCTGCACCATGTGTTCTCCCAGGGAAGTGTCCCTGCATCACGGGGCCCTGGCTGTGGCGGGCTGCACAGACTCCCAGGAGGGGAGGTGTGGATAGTGACCTGTGCTTGCACACAGGTATCTTGTTGGCTGCAGCAGCAGCCTTAGTGAAAAACGTTATTTTGAGTTTTGTAAAAATAAAATATTCATCTATATTTTTGGTATCTCTTATATTTATTACTATGTAAGAATTGAATTGGCCTGTGGTTAACTATTCCTTTGCTGCTCACAGTGTGGTCCCTGGACTGGAAGCATCAGCATCACTTGGGCGCTTGTGGGAAATGCAGAAGCTCAGGCTCGGCTCCAGAGCTACAGAATCAGAATCTGTATGCAGACAAGATCCTCAGACCTTTTGTATCTTCATTAATGTTTGAGAAACACTGAGTTACTTGACATATGTTTTGTAGATATTCAATTAAACATTTATTGATTTTGATTATATAATTTTCTGTTTTGCATTTTGGAGTCATTACATGTTTTTATAAGCTCTCAAACATTTTCATAGGAATTTTTTTTTTTTTAAAGTAGAGGGAAGGATTTTTTATTTATTTATTTATTTATTTTTGGCTGTGTTGGGTCTTTGCTTCGTGCGAGGGCCCTCTCCAGCTGCGGCAAGCGGGGGCCACCCCTCATCGCGGTGCGCGGGCCTCTCACCATTGCAGCCTCTCTTGTTGCAAGGCACAGGCTCCAGACGTGCAGACTCAGTAGTTGTGGCTCACTGGCCCAGTTGCTCTGCGGCATGTGGGATCCTCCCAGACCAGGGCTCGAACCTGTGTCCCCTGCATCGGCAGGCAGACCCCCAACCACTGTGCCACCAGCGAAGGCCCTTCATAGGATTTGAAGACCTTCCCAGGTCCCAGCCACCATGCCTAGAGAGCCTAGGGGATGAATTTGGTAAATCCTGCACAGAGTCACATCCCCTTTGGCTCCAATCTCTGGCTTCCCTCCACAGTTAACAATTCTTCAGGTCATCTACCTGGTGCTCATATGAGCTCTTCCCTGAGATCTGGCTATGATGATACCCATGGCTCTCAGGGATGGCTGAGGGACCCCAGTCCTCAAGGCAGGATTCAGGGATACCACATCCCAGGCCTGGTTTGGCTGGCCAGGGAGACAAAATCAACCTTGTCTTTTCCAATCACTACTCCTACTGAAGAAGTAATCTAGCTCCATTTTTTTTTTTTTTTTTTTTTTTTTACTATTGACTAAAGTACAATATACATGTAGAAAAGTACACATACCAGTTTACAGCTCAATACATTTTCATGCACTAAACATTCTCCCAAAACCAACCCACAGATCAAGGAATAGAACATTACCAACACCCAGGAAACCCTTCTAGTCACTACTGTTCCTTCTCCTCCAAAGTTAACCACTGTTTGGACTAATAACATAGGTTAGTTTTTAAACGATTTTTATTCTTTATATAAACAGAATGATACAGCATATTCTCTTTTGTCTACCTTCTCTCACTCAACTTTACATTTCTGAGATTCATCCATATTGTTGTGTGTAATTGTTGTTTGTGTTCTCACTGCTGTATAGTGTTCCACTGTATGAATTCAGTACAATTTAAAAAATCATGATATCATTGATGGGTATTTGGGCAGTTTCCAGTTTGCAGCTAGGCACATCTTAGTACTTTTCCGGGGGGAAACATACATACACCACGCTTCTGTGGGAATTATCTGGGAGTGGAATTGCTGTGTCATAGGGTATGTATTTGTTTAGCTCTAGTGATACTGCCAAACAGTTTCCCAAACTCTTTATTCTTCATCTAAAAATGAATTGTCCTGCCCCCATTCTATCCCTTCTTAGAGTTGTGACAAATTTCAAACATGACATTCTTTCTCAACTGCAAGACTTATAAATTTCTACCAAAACATTGGTGCTAACATTTCAAAATAAATAAATGCATCCATGAAATCCTCAGCAGTGGCAGAGGGAAAATGCAAAGAATCCGGATGACAGCTATAATGCCAAGATGTGAAGACGGTTTTCTTTGTTGCCGAGAGGGTTGGGAGCCTTTTTGCAAAAGCTGCTGCCAATCACGCTTGCTGATCTTTGCAGGGCTAATTAACAGCACTCAGGCAAGCAAGGGGGACAGGCGGGCGCCTGCATGGTGATGCGAATTGAGCCATCCCAGGGCTTATGGCTAATTATAAACACAAAGAGCACTTAAAGGCTGTGATTTGAAGAAAAAAAAAAAAATCCCTGAACAAAACCAAGAAAACCTCTTTGGAATTCTAATGCCAGCATGCTTGTGATTGCATGGCTTGAGGGCAAGGGTGCCGGCAAAAATCTACCGTGGACTAAATCACACAGCACCCTATGTCACGCAGCCACACTCCCAAACATGCCCAGGGGAAGGGCTTCCTTTGTGCCATGCGGGAGTTGGGGGAAGTGTGTCAATTCCATTTCCAGGGCGTCCCAGCCCTAGCATGATAAACCTGTTTACACCAAGCATGGAGAAGCAGACTGGGGTAATCCAGGGCCCTGCAGGGGTGGGTGCGGTGGGGTTATCTGTGCAAGCTTTGATCCCCATTAGCTACAAACCACAAATAATCCATAAAGTATGCAAATCAGATCCCAATGAATAGCACTTATTAGCATTTCCTGGAACTGACCAAGGAGAAGCTGTGAATGTTTGCCAAGGAGGAAAGCAATCCTTGTGCACCTCATTGCAAAAGCTTGTCTGATCAGGCAAAAAAAACCCTGGGCTTGCTGGGAGGGAAGAATAAAGCTGAAACTGAAAGGCAGCTTTGGTGCCCTCGGATCATCTGGAAGAGTGCCCTCACAGTTCAGGCATGTGGTGTGATTTGACGTGAAATGGAGGAATCAGATACGAATGAGTTTCCCGTGCTTCCCCGTCCCTGGGGGCACTGCCTGGTTCGGGCCCTAATAACCTCTGCATATACCCACACGCGTCTTCCTGGCAGCCTCTGAGCAGAGACCAGGACAACCAAGGGCCCCAAACACTTGAAGAACAGGGCTAGGGTGGGGGGAGGGGGCAAAAGAAAAAGAACTTTTACTTAAAAGGATGGTGGAAAGCTGTCTGCATGAATAATCTTGCACTCTCGAGCAGGGGATCTTGACCTTACCTGATCCTCGATCCTTTTGGCAATTTAGTGAAGCCTCTGGACTCCTTTGCAGAACAGATTTTGAAATGCATAAAATATAACACATAGTATATTAGGAGTTTGGGATTAGCAAATACAAACTGCTATATATAAAATCGATACACAATAAGGTCCTACTGTATAGCACAGGGAACTGTATTCAAAATCCTGTAATAAAACATAATGGAAAAAATTATGAAAAAGAATATATACATATGTATATATATAACTGAATCACCTTGATGTACAACAGAAACTAACACAACATTGTAAATCAACTATACTCCAATAAAAATAAATAAATAAATAAAACACACAGTATTATATTAAAGTATGTATAACTATCAAAATATTTAAAATATAATATGGTACCAGATGTGCTTCTTTATTAACACATGAAATCTTGAGATCCAGTAGCAGAGCCGCTGACTACAACAGTTTTAAAGCAACGATGAGTGTAAGGAATATTTTAAGATATCTACCACATAACTGTAATATAGCATAAAAATATCTGTGATTTCACTTAGTCACAGTCACAGGTGCTGCTAACATCCCTATAGTGCAGGGGTCCCCAACCCCTGGGCCACAGGCCGCACAGCAGGAGGTGAGCTGCAGGTGAGTGAGCGAAGCTTCATCTGTATTTACAGCCACTCACATAGCTCACAATTACTGCCTGAGCTCCACCTCCTGTCAGATCAGCGGCGGCATGAGATTCTCATAGGAGAGCCAACCCTACCGTGAACTGCACATGCGAGGGATCTAGGTTGCGTGCTCCTTATGAGAATCTAATGCCTGATGACCTGAGGTGAAGCTGAGGTGGTGATGCTAGCGCTGGGGAGCGGCTGCAAATACAGATCATTAGCAGAGAGGTTTGACTGCACAGCGCCCATAATAAATCAATTGCTTGCAGACTCATATCAAAACCCTATCCGTGAGGGGCTTCCCTGGTGGCGCAGTGGTTGAGAGTTTGCCTGCCAATGCAGGGGACACGGGTTCGAGCCCTGGTCTGGGAAGATCCCACATGCCGCGGAGCGACTAGGCCCGTGAGCCACAATTGCTGAGCCTGCGCGTCTGGAGCCTGTGCCCCGCAATAAGAGAGGCCGCGATAGTGAGAGGCCCGCAAACCGCGATGAGGAGTGGCCCCCGCTCGCCGCAACTAGAGAAAGCCCTCGCACAGAAACGAAGACCCAACACAGCCATAAATAAATAAATTTTTTAAAAAACAAACAAAAAAACCCTATCAGTGAGTGGCAAGTGAAAACAGGCTCAGGGCTCCCACTGATTCTGCATTATGGTGAGTTGTAGAATTATTTCATTATGTGTTACAATGTAATAATAATAAGAATAAAGTGCACAATAAATGTAATGCACTTGAATCATCCTGAAACTATCCGTGGAAAAATTGTCTTCCATGAAACCGGTCCCTGATGCCAAAAATGTTGGGGACCGCTGCTACAGTGTGTAACTTACATCCAGAATTGAAGGAAATGTGAAATTTCAGTTACTGATCATTAAAGATAAAGATGTACTTTTTTCCCGTCCAACTTTACAAACTTTCTGAATTCTATCCATAGACTCAAGATTAAGAACCTCCATGGCATCAACTGAATTTTAAAAGATATATTCAAGGTTATTAATAAATGTTTCCCTTGCTTCAAAAGACTTAACAACAACAATTTAAAATAATTCTTAGGAAAAAAATTATTCTTATGGACATCGACATTGAAAAGACTGATACAGCTATTGTCCCCCTGAACGTGCAGATTGCCAGCAACAGAAACCAATGCTGAGCCCCTGATGTGGCACTGGTTCTCCAGGAGACCAACTTGTCCTCACAACAATAGATCCTATTCTAGGTGTGGGTCTGTCTTTCATGCCTACAGAGCCTCATGGAGCACCATTTTCCAGGAGTATCGTTTTTTTTTTTTAATCATTGGTGTTGTGTTTTCCACATGATATTATCCTCTATGCCATCAAGAGCTTTGGTGGCACAACATTTCTTAAAATGAATCCATAAAAAATCCAAAAGCCACTGGGGCTGGGCTCTTTTTAAGCTGAATTGTCCATTAGGTAGGGCCAGCATTCTGGGGTGGAAGGGATGGTGTCTCACCCCAATTCTCCTTCAGTAAGGAAGCCCTTATTCCCTCAGCTGCTAGGAGTGTTGACGGCAGACAGCCCTGACTTGTTAGTCCCCGTTGAGAATTGCCTCATTTGAAGAGGGCCACCTCACCCAAGGTTCTGCCTCCTTCTAAAAGCTGGCTGACACAGGAGTGGAAAGCCTTGGCCTCTGCCCCAACTTGGAACTACTGTAAAGGATCATCTCAGCTTCAGAACTCCCCCTGGGTTGGGCTGAAGCCTTCACTGTGACTACATCACAGCCCAGTTTTCCTCTCTACCCAGTTCTGTTCCCTTCCATAGGCTTGACCCAAGGACTTTTCCTAATAAATCTTCTGCATGGTTATCTCCATGTCAGAGTCTGCTTCCTGGTGAGCCGGACTGACAACATGTACTTTTGGATCATGTTTGGCTCATAATTGATGGCTTCTCTCACCCACAACAACTTTATTCCAAAAGGTGGTCACTGCTTTTCTATTACTCTGACACTTTCTTCCAAGCTGTGACAGCCATCAATCTGTGAGTTTTGAAGCTGGTACTTTTGATTTTCACACATAAATGACAACTATGTGATGACTACAAACTGGCCACTGAAAGCGACTCTAAGAGGCCATTGACTGTGACTCTCATCCCATCCCAGAGATATTAAATGTGAAGAAAATTTCTCTCTACCAAGGTTGCCTTTCCCATTTTCCTGAGTTTCTTTTGGGTTTAAAAGGCTCAGATGACCTCATGGCTTTGGCTTTTACTGCACAGCCTTGTCCTGCTTGGTCTTTGGTGGTGGCCAAGGAAACCAAGGATCACAGCTAGTCTGTTTTCTTGCCCTGACCTGTGCCAGAGGGTCCTGGGGAGCCTTGGGCCTCACCTCAGCTCTGGCAGTTCTCCTGACATCTGGCTGTGGCTTTGGAGCATCCAGCCTTTGACCGTCTAATACAGGTCCCTGTACCCCTAGCCCTAGTGAACTCTCCCACCAGCCTTCTTCACTGTCATTAGAGTCCCAACAGGGTCCTTGCTTTGTCTAGGTCAGCCCTGCCACCATATCTACTCCATGGTGGTCACCCCATGTTGGCAGAACACTTGGAGAGTTCCTTCCTCCTAGGGCTCCAGGGGAGAAGCAGGCTTTCTTCAGACCTTCAAACCTAAGTCTTCCCTTTCCCTTTTCAGTGTTTCAACATTAGAAGGAGGCAGGACCAGGGCCCCACTCAGCAATAGTCACCTGTATCTCACTTTCTTACCTGTCTCAATCCTTCTCCATCCTACCTCATACACTTATCTGTTTGAGTATAGAAGACTGGTTTTCTATCATTTCTTGTGTCTTCTCAAGTCTAGGATCCATAGTATGAATCTCTATAGTTAGCTAGTCCTCCAGAATTGGCTCTTGATATTTAAGCCCTAGTTTCTGGAATTGTGAGCAACCTAACTTCCTTCCTTCCTCTTCCTCCTTGTCTTCCTCCTTCTCCTTCTTTGAAAAGCTCAACAAAGCCTGGTCCTTGCAATAAAAAAAACCAAAAAACAAACAAACAAAAAACACACTTTGCTGTGAGTTAAAAATTCCCTTTGGTAATTCAGTGGACTTACTTGAATTAGGTTGTATCAAAATATTTTCCCAACTACAGATATGTGTCACACTTCATTCCCTGCAGAGAATCTTTCCTCTGTTCTAAGCCCATGGAACATTTGCTAAGAGTGTCACCTATTAGGCCACAAGAAAAATTTTAACATATTCCAAGGAGAAGAGATCATCCAGGCTACAATCTTGGACCAAAATACAGAGAAACTAAATGTTAGTGCCAAAACCTTAAAAAGAAAGAAAAAAACTCCACCACACTCCTACATAACTATTGGATCAAAGAGAAATCAAAACTGCAATTACAGATTATTTAGAAAACAATGATAATGAGAACATTACATAAGTGAGAGGTCAAGGTTGCACACATAGAACAATTAGGAGCTTTAAACAAGAAAGAAGAATATAAATAAACTGTTGAACTAGAAGTTAAAAAGAGAGCCAAGAAAATATGAGTAAGAAAAGTAGGAAGAAGGAATTGGTCAAGATTAAAACAGAATAGTTTTTAGAAAAGAGAAAATTAGTAAGTTTGCTAAGCAAATCGGAGATATTTGTTTAAAACACAAGAAAAATAGAAAAAACCTTTTGCAAAGATAATCAAGAAAAAAAAGAGGAAAAAACAAACAGTATGGAATGAGGAAAGGAATATAACCATAGATAAAGGGCAGATTTACAGGTTTTATAGGTAGATTGTTATTATATTTAATTTGTTTATTTTGTTTATTTTTGGCTACATTGGGTCTTCGTTGCTGTGTGTGGGCTTTCTCTAGTTGCAGCGAGTGGAGGCTGCTCTTCGTTGCGGTGCACAGGCTTCTCATTGTGGTGGCTTCTCTTGTTGTGGAACACGGGCTCTAGGCACACGGGCTTCATTAGTTGTGGCACGCAGGCTCAGTAGTTGTGGCTCACGGGCTCTAGAGCGCAGACTCAGTAGTTGTGGCGCATGGGCTTAGTTGCTCCGCGATATGTGGGATCTTCCCAGACCAGGGCTCGAACACGTGTCCCCTCCATTGGCAGGCAGATTCTTAACCACTGTGCCACTAGGGAAGCCCTTATATGTAGATTATTATGTTGAACTCTGAGCTAAGAGTTGTAAAATCTGGGTAAAATGAATGATTTTCTAATAACACATAAATGATCAAAATTTATCAAGGATGAAGAAAGTATAAATATGCCCATGACTGTAGAAGAAAATTTAAAACTTGTCAAAGCACTCCCAGAATGTGCCTAGATTTTATAAGCTAATTCAATTAGAACTCCGTGGATCACATAACTACTCTGGGATTTAGACTGTTCCAGAGCATAGAAAAACATGGAACATATTTCACTCAATTTTACTAGACTAGCATAATCTTGATATCAAAACTTGTAGCAGAAATCTAACGCAATCTCAGATATGAATATAGTCCCAAGATTCCAGAAAAAACAGTAACAAATCAAATTCAATAGAACATCAGAAGTGGGACTTCCCTGGTGATCCAGTGGTTGAGACTCTGTGCTTCCACTGCAGAGGGCACGGGTTCAATCCCTGGTCAGGGAATTAAGATCCCACATGACGCATGGTGTGGCAAAAAAGAAAAAGAAAAAAAAAAGACAATAGTACATCAGAAGAACAATATAATATAAATAAAGTTTTTTCCTAAGAATGCAGATGTAGTTCAATAATGAAAAAATCTCAAACATTATTGTGGGGGGGATAAGCTGATACAGCTTTTTGGAAGGGTAACTTGGTAGAATATATTAAATTTAGAAATGCATCTAGTCTATGACTTATCAATACCATTTATAGTTATCTATGTCCTAAAGAAATATTCTCATACAGGCACAAGGATGTCTGCAAGAAGGTTTAGTGTAGCAGAGTTTCTTTACAAAAAAAAAAAAAAAAGAGAGAAAGAGAGAGAAACAACTTAAATATTCATCAGTAAGGGAATGACTAAATCAGACTGTTACTTCCATACTAAAGAAAAAGAGGCAGCTATTAGAAAAGAATGTGTTAGGAGAAAGGAGGGAGGATAAATTAGGAATCTGGGATTAACCTATACACACTACTATAAATAAAACAGATAAACAACAAGGACCTACTGTACAGCACAGGGAACTATACTCAATATCTTGTAATAACCTATAATGGAAAAGAATCAGGAAAATAATATATATATACATACATTATATATAAATATAATGGAATCACTTTGCTGTACATCTGAAACTAACACAACATGGTAAATTAACTATATTTCAAAAAAATTAAAAAAAAAGAGTGTGTTACTCTATATGTACTGAAACAGAAAAATCTTTGGCACATTGAGTAAAGAAACGAAACAAAACGAAACAAGACAAAACAAAAATTTGTGGGCTAAATCATATTATATAATGATCCTATTCATACTAAAAAACAGAACTATACACTTATGTATCTACACATACATATGTAAATTAATAACAAAAGATCTTTCTATAGAAGATAAAGAGGTTAAAATTTGGGGGATGAAATGGGGTCAATGGAGATGATATTAAGGGCCAAAAAATGGAACTTTTGTCTTTTCTGTATAGATCTGTACTATTTAACATTTTTACAGTGAAAATATAATCAAATATTACTTGAGTAACTGAAATAATAAGAACTACAATCCTGTAGCCTGTGGAACAAAAACCACATTCACAGAAAGAAAGACAAGATGAAAAGGCCGAAAGTTATGTACCCAATGAAGGAACAAGATAAAACCCAAGAAAAACAACTAAATGAAGTGGAGATAGGTAACCTTCCAGAAAAAGAATTCAGAATAATGAGAGTGAAGATGATCCAGGACCTCAGAAGAAGAAGGGAGGCAAAGATCGAGATGATGTAAGAAATGTGCAACAAAGACCTGGAAGAATTAAAGAACAAACAAACAAAGATGAACAATACAATAACTGAAATGAAAACTACACTAGAAGGAATCAATAGCAGAATAACTGAGGCAGAAGAACGGATAAGTGACCTGGAAGACAGAATGGTGGAATTCACTGCTGTGGAACAGAATAAAGAAAAAAGAATGAAAAGAAATGAAGACAGCCTAAGAGACCTCTGGGACAACATTAAACGCAATAACACTCACATGATAGGGGTCCCAGAAGGAGAAGAGAGAGAGAAAGGACCTGAGAAAATATTTCAAGAGATAATAGTCAAAAACTTCCCTAACATGGGAAAGGAAATAGCCACCCAAGCCCAGGAAGAACAGAGAGTCCCATACACGATAAACCCAAAGAGAAACACGCCAAGACACATAGTAATCAAATTGGCAAAAACTAAAGACAAAGAAAAAGTATTGAAAGCAGCAAGGGAAAAATGACAACATACAAGGGAACTCCCATAAGGTTAACAGCTGATTTCTCAACAGAAACTCTACAAGCCAGAAGGGAGTGGCATGACATACTTAAACTGATGAAAGGGAAGAACCTACAACCAAGATTACTCTACCCAGCAAGAATCTCATTCAGATTCGATGGAGGAATCAAAAGCTTTATAGACACGCAAAAGCTAAGAGAATTCAGCACCACCAAACCAGCTCTACAACAAATGCTAAAGGAACTTCTCTAAGTGGGAAACACAGGACAAGAAAAGGACCTACAAAAACAAACCAAAACAATTAAGAAAATGATAATAGAAACATACATATTGATAATTACCTTAAATGTGAATGGATTAAATGCTCCAACCGAAAGACACAGGCTTGCTGAATGGATACAAAAACAAGACCCATATATATGCTGTCTACAAGAGACTGACTTCAGACCTAGGGACACATACAGACAGAAAGTGAGGGGATGGAAAAACATATTCCATGCAAATGGAAATCAAAAGAAAGCAGGAGTAGCAATACTCATATCAGATAAAATAGACTTTAAAATAAAGAATGTTACAAGAGACAAGGAAGGACACTACATAATGATCAAAGGATCAATCCAAGAAGAAGACATAACAATTACAAATATATATGCACCCAACTTAGGAGCACCATGATACATAGGCAACTGCTAACTGCTATAAAAGAGGAAATCGACAGTAACACAATAATAGTGGGGGACTTTAACACCTTACTTACACCAATGGACAGATGATCCAAACAGAAAATTAATAAGGAAACACAAGCTTTAAATGACACAAAAGACCAGATAGATTTAATTGATATTTATAGGACATTCCAGCCAAAAACAGCAGATTACACATTCTTCTCAAGTGTGCATGGAACATTCTGCAGGATAGATCACATCCTGGGTCACAAATCAAGCCGCAGTAAATTTAAGAAAATTGAAATGATATCAAGCATCTTTTCTGACCACAACGCTATGAGATTAGAAATCAATTACACGGAAAAAAACGTAAAAAACACAAACACATGGAAGATAAACAGTATGTTACTAAAAACCAAGAGATCACTGAAGAATTCAAAGAGGAAATCAAAAAATACCTAGAGAAAAATGACAATGAAAACACGATGATCCAAAACCTATGGGAAGCAGCAAAAGCAGTTCTAAGAGGGAAGTTTATAGCTATACAAGCCTACCTCAAGAAACAAGAAAAATCTCAAGTAAACAATCTAACATTAAACTTAAAGAAACTAGAGAAAGAAGAACAAACAAAACCCAAAGTTAGCAGAAGGAAAGAAATCATAAAGATCAGAGCAGAAATAAATGAAATAGAAACAAAGAAAACAATAGCAAACATCAATAAAACTAAAAGGTGGTTGTTTGAGAAGATAAACAAAATTGATAAACCATTAGCCAGACTCATCAAGAAAAAGAGGGAGAGGACTCAAATCAATAAAATTAGAATTGAAAAAGGAGAAGTTACAACAGACACCGCAGAAATACAAAGCATCCTAAGAGACGACTACAAGCAACTCTATGCCAATAAAATGGACAACCTGGAAGAAATGGACAAATTCTTAGAAAGGTATGACCTTGCAAGACTGACCCAGGAAGAAATAGAAAGTATGAACAGACCAATCGCAAGTAATGAAATTGAAACTGTGATTAAAAATCTTCCGACAAACAAAAGTCCAGGATCAGATGGCTTCACAGGTGAATTCTACCAAACATTCAGAGAAGAGCTAACACCCATCCTTCTCAAACTCTTCCAAAAAATTACAGAGGAAGGAACACTCCCAAACTCATTCTATGAGGCCACCATCACCCTGATACCAAAACCAGACAAAGACACTACAAAAAAAGAAAATTACAGACCAATATCACTGATGAATATAGATGCAAAAATCCTCAACAAAATACTAGCAAACAGAATCCATCAACACATTAAGAGGATCATACACCATGATCAGGTGGGATTTATCCCAGGGATGCAACGATTCTTCAATATACGTAAATCAATCAATGTGATACACCATATTAACAAATTGAAGAATAAAAATCATATGATCATCTCAATAGATGCAGACAAAGCTTTTGACAAAATTCAACACCCATTTATGATAAAAACTCTCCAGAAAGTGGGCATAGAGGGAACCAACCTCAACGTAATGAAGGTCATATATAACAAACCCACAGCAAACATCATTCTCAATGGTGGAAAACTGAAAGCATTTCCTCTAAGATCAGGAACAAGACAAGGAAGTCCACTCTCACCACTATTATTCAACATAATTTTGGAAGTCCTAGCCCCAGCAATCAGAGCAGAAAAAAAAAAAAATAAAAAGAATACAAATTGGAAAAGAAGAAGTAAAACTGTCACTGTTTGCAGATGACATGATACTATACATAGAGAATCCTAAAGATGCCACCAGAAAACTGCTAGAGCTAATTAATGAATTTGGTAAAGTTGCAGGATACAAAATTACTGCACAGAAATCTCTTGCATTCCTATACACTAATGACAAATATCTGAAAGAGAAATTATGGAAACACTCCCATTTCCCACTGCAACAAAAAGAATCAAATACCTAGGAATAAATCTACCTAGGGAGACAAAAGACCTGTAAGCAGAAAACTATAAGACACTGATGAAAGAAATTAAAGATGATACCAACAGATGGAGAGATATACCATGTTCTTGGGTTGGAAGAATCAATATTGTGAAAATGACTCTACTACCCAAAGCAATCTACAGATTCAATGCAATCCCTATCAAATTACCAATGGCATTTTTTACGGAACTAGAACAAAAAATCTTAAAATTTGTATGGAGACACAAAAGACCCCGAAAAACCAAAACAGTCTTGAGGGAAAAAAACGGAGCTGGAGGAATCAGACTCCCTGACTTCAGACTATACTACAAAGCTACCGTAATCAAGGCAATATGGTACTGGCACAAAGCAGAAACATAGATCAATGGAACAAGATAGAAAGCCCAGAGATAAACCCACGCACCTTTGATCAACTAATCTATGACAAAGAAGGCAAAGATATACAATGGAGAAAAGACAGTCTCTTCAATAAGTGGTGCTGGGAAAAGTGGACAGCTACATGTAAAAGAATGAAATTAGAATACTCCCTAACACCATACACAAAAATAAACTCCAAATGGATTAGAGACCTAAATGTAAGACCAGACACTGTAAAACTCTTAGAGGAAAACATAGGAAGAACACTCTCTGACATAAATCACAGCAAGGTCTTTTTTGATCCACCTCCTAGAGTAATGGAAGTAAAAACAAAAATAAACAAATGGGACCTAATGAAACTTCAAAGCTTTTGCACAGCAAAGGACACCATAAACAAGACGAAAAGACAACCCTCAGAATGGGAGAAAATATATGCAAATGAACCAACGGACAAAGGATTAATCTCCAAAATATATAAACAACTCATGAAGCTCAAAAATGGGCAGAAGACCTAAATAGACATTTCTCCAAAGAAGACATACAGATGGCCAAGAAGTACATGAAAAGCTGCTCAACATCACTAATTATTAGAGAAATGCAAATCAAAACTACAATGAGGTATCACCTCACACCAGTTAGAATGGGCATCATCAGAAAATCTACAAACAACAAATGCTGGAGAGGGTGTGGAGAAAAGAGAACCCTCTTGCACTGTTGGTGGGAATGTAAATTGATACAGCCACTATGGAGAACAGTATGGAAGTTCCTTAAAAAAGTAAAAATAGAATTACCATATGATCCAGCAATCCCACTACTGGGCATATACCCAGAGAAAACCGTAATTCAAAAAGACACATGCACCCCAATATTCATTGCAGCACTATTTACAATAGCCAGGTCATGGAAGCAACCTAAATGCTAATCGACAGACGAATGGATAAAGAAGAAGTGGTACATATATACAATGGAATATTACTCAGCCATAAAAAGGAACGAAGTTGAGTCATTTGTAGAGATGTGGATGGATCTAGAGACTGTCATGCAGAGTGAAATAAGTCAGAAAGAGAAAAACAAATATCGTATATTAACGCATATATGTGGAAGCTAGAAAAATGGTACAGATGAACTGGTTTGCAGGGCAGAAATTGAGACACAGACGTAGAGAACAAACGTATGGACACCAAGGGTGGAAAGCGGTGTGGGGGTGTGGGTGGTGGTGTGATGAATTGGGCGATGGGGATTCTCATGTATACAGTGATGTGTATAAAACTGATGACAAATAAGGACCTGCTGTATAAAAAGCAAATAAAATAAATTTTTTTAAAGAAGAAAAATATTGAATTTCTAAAGCTCATTCTATTAAAAAAATCAGAAATGTGTCATATAAAATATTCAGAAGTAAACACCTTTAATAGTTTGGAACACACACACACAAACATGCACACAACACATATGTGCACACACAGAGATACATGGGCAGGATCCTGCTCTTCCAGCATAAACAGGTCAAGGTGAAGTGTGGAACAGGTTTATAATGGATCATGAGAGCATATTAGTAAATTTTCAGGAGTTTTGTGAGTTGGTTGGTAAGCACAGCCATTATTAAAAAAATAAAATAAATTATTTTAAAAACAAAAGTAATACATACTTAAATATACTCATCACTTTCTAATTATTTTACTACATTTTGCCTTTATGTGTGCTCTGGAGGTCATTTACATCTCATGCATCTGGGTGATGGACGTGTTGTGTAATGGTTTGCGGCTGTGCACTTCTTCCCAAATCTGTGATCTTTGACATCAGGTTGGTAGCTTGAAACTGACCATGGTGAGACTATTTAACCCCAGGGTCTTTTCTTCTTTTCAGATTGCTGGTTGTTAAATATTTAACAGCATACCACCGGGTTAAAATTATGCTAATGGAAGTGATGTATATTTCGTCTGCAGGTCCAAATGAAGGCTTTTGGTTTTATATATGTGTCTATGTCTACAACTCCCTGCCTAGAAGTAGAATAACTGGAGATGAAGAATACAGCTTGCTTCACAATCAATACTAGATGAAGTAAAAAAGGTTTCCTTGTGGCAAAGTATTTAAGAGTTAGAGAACTTAAACATATTATAAATTTTTCTTTTATAAACAGACAATGTTCTAAACCTGCTGACTTTCTCCATGATGAAAGCTGTGTCAGTAAAATGTACCTAAAAAGATATTTGGGAAAAATAAATACACTTGTCTTTTGGAGGCAAAGGTCATGTTGTAACAAAGTGTGAGCAAGTAATAGCTTTTCAAAATAAACCCATGCTTTGGAGAACATAAGTTTATACTGAAAATGGATAGTGGAAATTTCTCCAGAGTTATGTGATTTTTGAGGCTGAAAATTATGTAAGTGAGCCACTTATAAAAACTCACCTATCTGCTTACTTTCAAAAACTTGGAAACAGGGTATTCTAACCTTATACACAAACTAACTTATTAACAATATGAAAAGGTAAAACCTTCCAATTATTTTGCAAGAACAAAATTTGACTTCAGGAAGAATGGAAACTGTCAGCTGAATTTCAACAAGTACCTTTGCATAATTGCATAATTGGTGGATGAGACTGGAAAATGAATATCACTATTTATTAGGCATGGTCCATAAAGCACTTATTCCATTTGGTATCTATGCATGTTGGTGAAGCTCCTTTTCAGTTATTTCAAAACCGAGTACTAGAATAATATGAATTTAGAACCAGAACGTTGAATGGGTATGTTACAAAGTGTTACACCAAGATGTCAAAAAAAATCAAGCATATTTTACCATTGCTAAAACACATTTTTTTTAGCGAGAGCAAAAATATGCTGTGTCCTAATAATTAAAATGAAAATGTTTTTAAAAGGTCGTTTGTTTGATACTTGTACTTTCCTTTTAAAATTCTCAAGGGTGGTACTTGGACCAGCATCAGCGTCGTCTGGGCCTCTCAACCCTGCTTCACCGCTTTGAGTTAAACGGAGGAATCACCTACATCTGAGAGTTTTGGCAGAAGTATGATCAAGGGATGACAAAGGTACTTTTGTCTTAAGTGGGTGGGTGGGTGAGGGGGTTAGGAGTGGTCTGCACCTCAGGTTGGAGATGTTGAAGACTAGAATAATTCCTGACATTTTGAAGTCAGTTTACAGTAAAACAGACTTTCTGAGAGTAAATAGATTCCCTACTTGGTGTAAATCCCAACTCCTATTTTATACTAGCACCAAACTATAAAGGTATATAATAATACTAGCTAATATAATATGTACTATGTGTCAGGCATTGTCTTAAGTTCTCCTCTTGAATTAATTCATTTAATCCTCCCCGCAGCCCTGCAACGTGGATCTGCTGTTTTCCTCAGTTGACAGATGAGGATGCTGAGGTCCAGATGTTATTTGCTCAAGGTCATACTGCTAATAAGTGGCAAGGTCAAGACTTGGACCTAGTCAGTATGGCTCCGGATCCCATGCTCTTAATTATTACACTGCATTGCTTGGGTACAAAATGTATAAATGAATAAATACCTGTTTCTTGGGGATGCATACTCAAATATTTTTATTGGAGACTACTAGCCTAGGGGATATGAGCTCAAATGACATGAAAATCTTTTCATAATGTGGCCGCAGCCAGTCTCTCAGACCCACCTCCTGCTCTCCTTCCTTACAACCTGTGCTCTGAATTCTACCGTCTTGAACTAGACCCTGGCAGCTCCCTGAATTCCTAATGCCTCCTCTCGTCTCCTACTCCGATGTGGCCTTCGGAACTTGGCTCAGGTCTCTGCCTTCCCTTTCCTATCTGCTCTTTCCCCTACAAGGGCATCTTTTGTATGCCCAGCATTTTCTGCATACTTCTCCGTGACACTTGCCCCACTATTTTGTAATCACCTATTCACTTGCTTATTTGTGTATGTCTGGCACCTAGTGCAGAGGCTGGCATGTCATAGGTGCTGTTGGCGTGAATGCACGATGGATGAAAGAGAAATCAACCACTGCCCTAGGAGTTGCTCTGTGACCTGTAATTTGTGTAACGGCCACCAGAGGGGGGCAGACGAACAGGGTCCAGTGAACAGCACCATTTGGAAGAACTCACGCTGAGAATTTAAGGAACTATTCTAGAGCCAGAAGGGAAGTTCGTTGGGCACACAGGCCATTCTTCTGTTTTGGACAAGAACAAACAAACCCTTCCTGGTAAGCACAGGGATAAAGTCTGTGCTTTATTTTAATTTTTTTGAACCTGGACAGTCCTCAAATCAGAAAACTTGGATTCTGGTTCCAACTCTAATATCTACTTAGCTTGTTGGATCTCAGACAAGACCCTTGGGTTTTGGAGCCTTAGTTTCTGAATTTGAAAAATAGAAGGTGTACTCATTTTGCCTACCTCCCAAGGATGTTCTGAGATCCACAGGCAATAATGCACATGAACACCCTAAAAATGACAAGGCAACATGTGAGGTGTAATTAGAATCAAGGGGCTAAAGAAAAATAGGTTCAACCACCCTTGTTCAAAATTAGTTTTTTGAAATGTGGGTTGAAAACCAAGGTATCCTTTTGGTTCAATCAGCACGGACCTGCCTCAAAAGCAGAGACGCATGGAGATTTCAAGCTGGGGGTTTTTTAGACCATCTCATTAACTTGGCTCCCACTTGACCATCTTGGCCATATTGCCAGGGACCCACTAGTCCATCTGCATCTAACATCATCTACACCTGGATCATTCACATATCTCATCACACCTGTACATTTTTTTTTTTTAAAGGAATGTAGTTTATTTATTTATTTATTTATGGCTGTGTTGGGTCTTCGTTTCTGTGCGAGGGCTTTCTCCAGTTGCGGCAAGCGGGGGCCACTCTTCATCACGGTGCGCAGGCCTCTCACTATCGCGGCCTCTCTTGTTGCGGAGCACAGGCTCCAGACGCGCAGGCTCAGTAGTTGTGGCTCACGGGCCTAATCGCTCCGCGGCATGTGGGACCTTCCCAGACCAGGGCTCGAACCCGTGTCCCCTGCATTGGCAGGCAGACTCTCAACCACTGCGCCACCAGGGAAGCCCCCACACCTGTACATTTTTAAGAAAAAATTTTGCAAATGTGCATAGATGTTATTGGAGTAAATAAAACAAAAATCATATAAAAGCTTTCCTGAGTTTCTAGTCAAAATGTATTTTTAAAAATTATTTATTTATTTATTTATTTATTTTTGGCTGTGTTGGGTCTTTGTTGCTGCACGCGGGCTTTCTCTAGTTGCGGCGAGCGGGGGCTGCTCTTCGTTGTGGTGCGCGGGCTTATTGTGGTGGCTTCTCTTGTTGTGGAGCACGGGCTCTAGGCGTGAGGGCTTTAGTTGTTGCAGCACGTGGGCTCAGTAGTTGCGGCACGTGGGCCCTAGAGCACACGGGCTTTAGTAGTTGTGGCTTACGGTCTCTAGAGCGCAGGCTCAGTAGTTGTTGCTCTGCCGTAGCATGTGGGATCTTCCCGGACGAGGGATCGAATCCGTGTCCCCTGCATTGGCAGGCGGATTCTTAACCACTGCACCACCAGGGAAGTCTCAAAATGTATTTTTAAAATCAGAAAATAATTAAAAATACACTTAGAATGGAGTTGCATTACGTGCATACTGAACCCATGCAAATTCGACGATATGGGCTTAGCAAACTCACAAACAGCAAAACAACAATGAAACCTATAATCATTTAATAATGTTAGCTGTTTGGTTACCGTTCCTCTCAATGAGGGGATGTCTGGGCTGAGCAGAGATTGGTAGATGTGACTGTTTCCTCTTGGTGGGTCTCTGACCCTACAAATGCCTCTCAAAATAAGTGTATCTCTGCGTTTGTGAGTAATTTAAAGGATTTTAAAGGGGAATGTTTATATGGGCAATAGTTTCGCCTTATATTTTATCTTTAGGACCTAACTCACCATGGAAGATGTGTCACGTGGAGGTCCGGGAAATTTTTTGGCACAAAATAGGAAGCCTCAGTGGAAACGGCTGATGGAGCCCAGAAAAACCTGAGACCCCCAGTGGCTCCCAGAGATTGCGGCGGAACCAGGCCTTTCATCCAAGGCCAATGCTCTTCCCAGCCACAACTGTGCACGTCTCTACACCTTTGGTTCTGCAGGAGCCCCTGCACTAGGCCTCGGGCGTCCGTGAGCTGCTAAACTGTGCATGTCTGCGGTACCCTCTCCCAACACAGGCAGTCCACCCTCACACATCTGTTTTCCAGGGTCCCCCCTTCCCCCTAGAGTTGTAGGGCATGGCAAGCCTTCCTGCTGATCGCCTCCATTCTGTTTCTTGTGTAGCCCTAATATCTGAATCTGGACGTGAGCTGGAAGAGATTCTCAAGTGGGTTTTGAGTCTCACTCAAGGCAATCAGAGGCGTGTGCAAAGAGCTTCAGAGGCCAAGCAGCCTCCAGAAGGCCAGCAGGCCCTGGTTTCCTTTCCTCCCTTCCTTCCTCAGAAACACCAGGGCCGGATGCACCCGACAACCCAGCAGACCCCATACCCTCTGACCCAGCTTTTGAGCTGCCTTTTCCTCTTGGGTGTGGCCTTGCCTCCCTGACACTTCTGGCCTTTATACCTTGAAAGCCAGAGGACACTCTGGGGGCACGGGGGCACGTCAGTCCCTTGCCTGGAAGCACAGCGTGCTGGGGAGCAGCCGACGGCCGCTGGCAGGCCCAGGAGTGTGAACAGGAGGCCTGTGTGGGCACCCATTTCACACTCACCCACTCACCCTCTAAACTGAGCTCGGCTCTCAGTGCTACTCGGAGCTGCATTCTCTCCTGTCTGGGGATGGGGAGAGGGGGTGAAGAGACCTCTTCAGTGGGGGGGAAAGTCAACACCGAGGCTCTGGAACAGGAGACTCCACAAGCCACAAACGAGGATGTGGCAATTAGGATTCTCAGGCCTCCAAAGTCTTACTGACCTTCTTGAAGAAGAATATGTGGAAGCTGGTGGAATTTTCCTCTGGCTGCCACAGCTGGGTGGCCTGAGCTTCTGCACAAAGAATTTAGTTAGATCTCAAGGAGAACTCGCCAACATCGAGAGCTCGTAGACACCAGAACGGGCTGTGAGGGAAGGCAGTGGAATCTACTTTGGAGGTCTTTAAAAATAAGATGACTTCTCTCCAGTCTGCGACGGTCTGGAATGACAGCCCATGAAAAAAACTGAAAACATGGCAACGGCAAAGCTCTTTATTTACACCTACCCTTGATTTGAAACTGTTTCAGATTTGTTATAAATCCCCGCGTTCTTTGATTGCCTAACACAATATTAAACACACATTGAAGGTGCTTTGCACCAAGCCTGGATACTGGAGCTCCACTGTGGAGGAAGGAAATTAATATCCGACAGGGAATCCCCGAGAGAGAACTTTGTATGGAAAATTGAGGTTCAAGGCCCTCCTCTGAGGGGCTCCCGGGACTTTTCCCATTAAGTACCCTCCCCTCCACTATTTGTATAAGGTTTTGTAACCTCTGAAACCTTCCCCCAGACTCCTTCCTCACCTCCTTCCTAATCTAGTTCCTAAAACTTCCGGAAGACTCTCTGGATGTGTCCTGAATCCCCTATTGCTGCTTTAACTGGGAAACACAGAGGCAGGAGAGTGGGCTGAGAGAGGCAGCCTGGAGGCAGTCAGGGGAACCTTGACCCTGAGACCCCCCCCTCACTTTCCTCTTCCTTTTCTCAGTCACCCTCGGACCCCATCCTCTATACTTAGCCATGTTTTCTGAACCAAAACAGGGACGTGGGATCTGACAAGTGTACTTATGGGAAAAATGGGACGTGGTGTCCTTGAGACTGGAATTGGGAATCCTAGTCTCAGATCACACAATAAGCCCTAAACACAAAATCAGGTACATGCTTGTTGGCTTCTCTAGACCTTGTCAGTGTGGCAAGGATTTCATATACAGATGGATTCACGTGTAGATGAGGCCGCGTCAGCCATGGCTTAGGGACCCCAAATAGCGTGAGAGCCATTGTAAGATGTTCCGCAGCGCTCGGCACACTGCCTTTAATAGCATCCCCCCACCCCAAAGATAGTAAAAGGGACAGTTGGCTCTTTACCAATGTGGGGACTAATCCACATGTAATTTACAGTCTTTCCTCCGCATCCGCAGTTCCTCCGCATCCGCGGATTCAACCAACCTCGGACTGTAGTACTGTAGCATTTACGATTGAAAAAAAAATTCGTGTGTGAGTGGACCTGCACGATTCAGACCTGGTCGTTCAAGGGTCAGCTTCTTTCCTCTGCCCTCTGCCCTCTGGGAAGTACATGAACGCCGTGCAGTGGACAAGCAGACATCACATACTGTGCTGCATGCATTTAACTCACACATTTATTGAATTATATTTATTCTGAGAGACAATATCATTTTTTTTTCAGGTCCCAGACATTCCAGAAGGCATTCAAAAGCTTTGGACCTCAGATGCTCTGCCTATAGGATCCAGTGGATAAAATGCCTTGGACATTGGACGTTTGCTTAGAGGAACAGACTCAGAGAAATAATAAGCACACAGCTTTGGCGTATCATCTGCAAATCCAAACATATTGATAAGCGTTACTTTAAAATGTATGTTTGTGGTGGCAAGAGGGCAAGTGGTGGGCTGTTGAGGGAAGGAAGGTCCTCAAAAAGTTCCAGAAATTACTTGACTCATCGTGACCGTCCTTGGGTGTGAATGGGAAGTATGTCATATTGTTAATTACAGGGGTGCAAAATGCCCTTAGTTTTGCTGTTGTTTTGGGAACAGTTTCTGTTCTATTTTTAGGGAACTTAAATATTTGTCAATGCAGAGGGCTTCTACGGGTTTGGCCACCTTGCCATTCCTCACCACAAAGTCTTCTACCGTGAAGGTTTTTGGGGCCTTTGCCCTCTTGGTGTGAGGTGTCTTCGATTTATGAGGAATGAAGGGGAATGCCCAGCTGAACAAACATTGGGCACCGATTGTGTGTCACACTGTGTTCCAGGCTCTGTGGAATCTAGTGGTGAATAAGACCCACAAGGGCCCTGCCTGTATGGAGTTTCCACTCAAGTGAGGGTTGATAAATAATAAAAACATATGTAAGGTAAAACAAGGTAATTTCAGATGGTGTAAGTACTGTGAAGAAAAGAATCTGTTGATATGCCCGAGAGAGATAAGGGAGAAGGGTGTGAAGCTACTTCAGGTTGCATGGTCCAGGAAGACTTCTTTGAAGAACTAGCATCATAACCAAGGCTTGAAAGCTCAAAGGAGCCAGCTAGGAGAAGGTCTTGGGGCAGAATCTTCTAGGCATTGGGATCAGCTGGTACAGAGGCCCTTACGTGAGAGCTTTGGTAAGTTTCAGGAACATAAGAAAGGCCAGTGAGGCAGGAGCATGGGTGGTAGAGGTGCATCCCAGGAGATGAGGCCAGTTTCAAAGGAAACTGTTAACGGGTCCACTATTCAAGCCAGCAGTTGCTCTGGTGTCCTGAACACCTTGTTCCCCAGAATGGGACGCCCATTTCTTTCTATCCCATTGACTCCACCCTCACGACTCAGCTGCTTTTCGCCTCTGCTTCTCTCTCTGTTGTCTTCATTGGCAGCTTCCTGTTTCTCCATCCTTCTCTCAGTTCATTGTTTGCATTAACACTGCCCTAGGGCAAGGACCTGAGCACGTTGGGGAATCCCCACCAGTAAGACTTGGTCCTGGTGGATGGGGTTTCAGGCGAGGCCTCTCATTGGCTGCCGTCTCCCCTGGTCCAGCTTCTCCCGCCTGGGCTCTGGGTCTATCCACTGTGGCCAGGCTCTCATGACCAGAGCTTGGCAACTTACTTTGAAGGAAACTATAATGACTACTTCCCTCAGGATCAGGTTGTATGCTTGGCCAGAACGAAAGAGACTGACAGAGTTTTTACAGGAAGGATATTTATAACCACGTTCCAAGAAACAAGGCTAATAGGGGTCTTGTTCTTTTTTTTTTTTTTGGCTGCGTTGGGTCTTTGTTGCTGCACGCGGGCTTTCTCTAGTTGTAGCGAGTGGGGGCTACACTTCATTGCAGTGCACTGGCTTCTCATTGCGGTGGCTTCTCTTGTTGCGGAGCATGAGCTCTAGGCGTGTGGGCTTCAGTAGTTGTGGCCCGCAGGCTCAGTAGTCGTGGCTCGCAGGCTCTAGAGCGCAGGCTCAGTAGTTGTGGTGCACAGGCTTAGTTGCTCCGTGGCATGTGGGATCTTCCTGGACCAGGGCTTGAACCTGTGTTCCCTGCATTGGCAGGCAGATTCATAACCACTGCCTCACCAGGGAAGTCCCAGGGACTTGTTCTTAACAAAGGTCTCCTTAACAAATGGCTTAGTGCTTTAGCTACTCACTGATCCTTCCCCAGGGACCCCTGAGTCTGACCCTTCACCATCCAGATCTCAGCACTTCTAAGTCAGCTGTCCACACAGCCTCTAATGACTGGCTTTCCTCTTCTTACTGCTCAAGATGGTCACAATTCTATCTCCCGTCCCACATGCTCAATGTCTCCCTGCCATTTCTCTATCAAGAACTAGATTCTATTTCCTCTCCCCTCAAATCTGCACTAGCTGTGTGACTGGCTTTAACCAATGGAACACAGCAGAAGTACTCTATGTAAGAGAATAGCATGTTCCATCTTCACCTGCTGGAACATCCCTTCTTGGACCCCAGCTGCCACATTGTGAGGAAGCCCAATTAAGCATGAGAAAGACCCAAATGGAGGAGAACAGAGGTCTCCAGCCAAAAGCCCCCACTGAGCTCCTAGTTGACCCTGAGCACCAACTGCCAGTCACGTGCGTGAAGCCGCTGAGTTCCTCCTAACCATCCCAACACCCCAGCCAGCACCAGTGAGGCATTTGAATGCCTGGTCAATCCACAGCATTGTGAGAAATAATGAACCATTTTGTTCTACGTCCCTACATTTTAGGGTGGTTTTGTGCAGAAGAGCCCCTAAATTTCCACAGTGCCCAGAATCCAAGTATAGGGGGGTTGTGAGGGGACAGCAAATAGGTTATATCCCATTGCATCACACGTGGCCTTATAGAGCTTCAGAATCAGGTACAGGTAGCCAGGCCTGGGAAAGTGAAAAGCAAAATTTTTGTTTTACTTGATCATTGCTTCTTTTTCAAGAATCATTAGAACAGAACTCCTTTATATCCCAGTGACAAGCAGCCCAGGCCACTCTTGCTTGGGACCTTTCTCTAGTGATAGTGGCAGTTTAGGGAGAGGATGTAGGCACAGCCTGGAGGGCAGGAGAGGACTCAGTGTGATGGGCAGTACTGAGTCTGACATTTTGATCTGAGGGCTCAGAATTTGATAGTTGTTTTCTATAGAATTAGAGAAGTTCACGTGGATATTATTTTATTATTCAGATATTAATTCTTAAATGATGAAATGAGAAACATCTTGTTTTCTTTTCCCTTCACTTTCTTCCTCTCTCCTTTTTTGTTTTTTTAGGAGAAGAAACAACAAAGATGTCCAACCTATTCTTGAGCTCCAGCCTGAAATTTGGATAGTTGGTCTTTACCCAAAGTCAATATTTTGGAAGAAGTTTGAACTAAGTCATTCATGCATTCTCAGGTTTCAAACTTGAAAAATCCCCACAGTTTTCCATTTAAAAAGAAATTAAAAGTCTGAAAACTATGTACTGAAAAGCTATCAAACATAGTAGGCTGTAAACTCCAAACTTGGCAGGATGAAATGATCACCAAAGAAGGCAATTCAAGTCAAGTGTGAATCAAGTAGCCAAAGCTTGTAATGTGTTAAAGGCACGTAGACCAGACCTTGTGTGGGGCATTGGTCGGTGAAATCCTGTGTCACAGCTGACCTGCAGGGGTCTCCAGACAAAGCCACTTATCTCTTGCCTGATCATTGCGATGGTCTCATAACTGGTCTCCCTGAT
The DNA here is from genome assembly GCF_009873245.2 of Balaenoptera musculus. Taxonomy (NCBI): domain Eukaryota; kingdom Metazoa; phylum Chordata; class Mammalia; order Artiodactyla; family Balaenopteridae; genus Balaenoptera; species Balaenoptera musculus. Next base: position 10,456,392 of record NC_045788.1, on the reverse strand, counting down.
TTGTGCCTGTATCTTTTTTTTTGTAATTTATTTTTATTTTATTTTTTTTCACACACACACACTGTATTTTATTTTTACAAGAGATAAATAGACTGACACCAAGCATTGTACATGGATGACCACAAGAAAAGCAACAATGATTGCAATTACCAAACATGAAACACACTCATACTATGTCATGACATTGACATTCAGTCCAGTAATCCTCCACTGTAACAGCTCCTGTACTTTGCAGTGAAAATTGATTTGTATATTCTTTGCCTCTGAGTCCTTGTGGGATTTTTTTTTTTCATTCAAACAGAAAGTCACAAAAATTATACTCATCCTCATCAGTTCACTCAGTCCCATGTAATTAATTTTTTTTTTCATCTTGATCTTTTGTTAGCACTTTTTTGAGTTCTTCAGTTTTTCATTAGAGTTCTGAAAATACTTATTCATTCAGTTCAGCAGTACAGTCAGTTACCAGAAACCTGTACTTGTCAGAGTCTTTTCCATGAACTTCTTGAAGATGAAACCCTTTTATAGGAACATATTTGCAAAAGCATCAGAGTACACCCAGAACTGTCTGTAAATGACAAAAGACTTAAAAACGACCACGGTTAAAGATTTGATGAAAGTTCATAATAATGCAGTTGACAAGAAAATTAGTTATTTCTGAGATATACATTTTAAAGTAATAACTAGCATTATGACTTATAACATTATACCAGAACATATAAGATTTTTAGAAATTTCATGTAATGTCTGAAACATTTATATTAACATATTTCCATATAAATAACCCAATGAAAGTTTAGTATTCGTTGTTTTGTTTGTTTTTTTATACTGCAGGTTCTTATTAGTCATCAATTTTATACACATCCGTGTATACATGTCAATCCCAATCGCCCAATTCAGCACACCACCATCCCCACCCTACCGCAGTTTTCCCCCCTTGGTGTCCATATGTCTGTTCTCTACATCTGTGTCTCAACTTCTGCCCTGCAAACGGGTTCATCTGTACCATTTTTCTAGGTTCCACATACATGCATTAATATACGATATTTGTTTTTCTCTTTCTGACTTACTTCACTCTGTATGACAGTCTCTAGATCCATCCACTTCTCAACAAATGACTCAATTTCGTTCCTTTTTATGGCTGAGTAATATTCCATTGTATATATGTACCACTTCTTCTTTATCCATTCGTCTGTTGATGGGCATTTAGGTTGCCTCCATGACCTGGCTATTGTAAATAGTGCTGCAATGAACATTCGGGTGCATGTGTCTTTTTGAATTACGCTTTTCTCTGGGTATATGCCCGGTAGTGGGATTGCTGGGTCATATGGTAATTCTATTTTTAGTTTTTTAAGGAACCTCCATATTGTTCTCCATAGTGGCTGTATCAATTTACATTCCCACCAACAGTGCAAGAGGGTTCTCTTTTCTCCACACCCTCTCCAGCATTTGTTGTTTGTAGATGATTTTCTCATGATGCCCAATCTAACTGGTGTGAGGTGATACCTCATTGTAGTTTTGAGTTGCATTTCTCTAATAATTAGTGATGTTGAGCATCTTTTCATGTGCTTTGTGGTCGTCTGTATGTCTTCTTTGGAGAAATGTCTATTTAGGTCTTCTGCCCATTTTTGGATTGGGGTGTTTGTTTCTTTAATATTGAGATGAATGAGCTGTTTATATATTTTGGAGATTAATCCTTTGTCTGTTGATTCCTTTGCAAATATTTTCTCCCATTCTGAGGGTTGTCTTTTCGTCTTGTTTATGGTGTCCTTTGCTGTGCAAAAGCTTTGAAGTTTCATTAGGTCCCACTTGTTTATTTTTGTTTTTATTTCCATTACTCTAGGAGGTGGATCAAAAAAGATCTTGCTGTGATTTATGTCAAAGAGTGTTCTTCCTATGTTTTCCTCTAAGAGTTTTATAGTGTCCAGACTTACATTTAGGTCTCTAATCCATTTTGAGTTTATTTTTGTGTATGGTGTTAGGGAGTATTCTAATTTCATTCTTTTACATGTAGCTGTCCAGTTTTCCCAGCACCACTTATTGAAGAGACTGTCTTTTCTCCATTGTATATCTTTGCCTTCTTTGTCATAGATTAGTTGACCATAGGTGCGTGGGTTAATCTCTGGGCTTTCTATCTGGTTCCATTGATCTATGTTTCTGTTTTTGTGCCAGTACCATATTGCCTTGATTACTGTAGCTTTGTAGTATAGTCTGAAGTCAGGGAGTCTGATTCCTCCAGCTCCGTTTTTTTCCCTCAAGACTGCTTTGGCTATTCGGGGTCTTTTGTGTCTCCATACAAATTTTAAGATGATTTGTTCTAGTTCCGTAAAAAATGCCATTGGTAATTTGATAGGGATTGCATTGAATCTGTAGATTGCTTTGGGTAGTATAGTCATTTTCACAATGTTGATTCTTCCAATCCAAGAACATGGTATATCTCTCCATCTGTTGGTACCATCTTTAATTTCTTTCATCAGTGTCTTATAGTTTTCTGCATACAGGTCTTTTGTCTCCCTTGGTAGGTTTATTCCTAGGTATTTTATTCTTTTTGTTGCAATGGGAAATGGGAGTGTTTCCATAATTTCTCTTTCAGATTTTTCATCATTAGTGTATAGGAATGCAAGAGAATTCTGTGCATTAATTTTGTATCCTGCAACTTTACCAAATTCATTAATAAGCTCTAGCAGTTTTCTGGTGGCAGTTTTAGGATTCTCTATATATAGTATCATGTCATCTGCAAACAGTGACAGTTTTACTTCTTCTTTTCCAATTTGTATTCCTTTTATTTCTTTTTCTTCTCTGATTGCCATGGGTAGGACTTCCAGAACTATGTTGAATAATAGTGGTGAGAGTGGACATCCTTGTCTCGTTCCTGATCTTAGAGGAAATGCTTTCAGTTTTTCACCATTGAGAATAATGTTTGCTGTGGGTTTGTCATATATGGCCTTTATTATGTTGAGGTAGGTTCCCTCTATGCCCACTTTCTGGAGAGTTTTTACCATAAATGGGTGTTGAATTTTGTCAAAAGCTTTGTCTGCATCTATTGAGATGATCATATGGTTTTTATTCTTCAATTTGTTAATATGGTGTATCACATTGATTGATTTGTGTATATTGAGGAATCCTTGCATCCCTGGGATAAATCCCACTTGATCATGGTGTATGATTCTTTTAATGTGTTGTTGGATTCTGTTTGCTAGTATTTTGTTGAGGATTTTTGCATCTATATTCATCAGTGATATTGGTCTGTAATTTTCTTTTTTTGTAGTGTCTTTGTCTGGTTTTGGTATCAGGGTGATGGTGGCCTCATAGAATGAGTTTGGGAGTGTTCCTTCCTCTGCAATTTTTTGGAAGAGTTTGAGAAGGATGGGTGTTAGCTCTTCTCTAAATGTTTGATAGAATTCACCTGTGAAGCCATCTGGTCCTGGACTTTTGTTTGTTGGAAGATTTTTAATCACAGTTTCAATTTCATTACTTGCGATTTGTCTGTTCATATTTTCTGTTTCTTCCTGGTTCAGTCTTGGAAGGTTATACTTTTCTAAGAATTTGTCCATTTCTTCCAGGTTGTGCATTTTATTGGCATAGAGTTGCTTGTAGTAGTCTCTTAGGATGCTTTGTATTTCTGCGGTGTCTGCTGTAACTTCTCCTTTTTCATTTCTGATTTTATTGATTTGAGTCCTCTCCCTCTTTTTCTTGATGAGTCTGGCTAATGGCTTATCAATTTTGTTTATCTTCTCAAAGAACCAGCTTTTAGTTTTATTGATCCTTGCTATTGTTTTCTTTGTTTCTATTTCATTTATTTCTGCTCTGATCTTTATGATTTCTTTCCTTCTGCTAACTTTGGGTTTTGTTTGTTCTTCTTTCTCTAGTTTCTTTAAGTGTAATGTTAGATTGTTTACTTGAGATTTTTCTTGTTTCTTAAGGTAGGCTTGTATAGCTATAAACTTCCCTCTTAGAACTGCTTTTGCTGCATCCCATAGGTTTTGGGTCGTCGTGTTTTCATTGTCATTTGTCTCTAGGTATTTTTTGATTTCCTCTTCGATTTCTTCAGTGATCTCTTGGTTATTTAGTAATGTATTGTTTAGCCTCCATGTGTTTGTGTTTTTTTGTGTTTTTCCCTGTAATTCATTTCTAATCTCATAGCGTTGTGGTCAGAAAAGATGCTTGATATGATTTCAATTTTCTTAAATTTACTGAGGCTTGAATTGTGACCCAAGATGTGATCTATCCTGGAGAATGTTCCGTGTGCACTTGAGAAGAAAGTGTAATCTGCTGTTTTTGGATGGAATGTCCTATAAATATCAATTAAATCTATCTGGTCTATCGTGTCATTTAAAGCTTGTGTTTCCTTATTTATTTTCATTTTGGATGATCTGTCCATTGGTGTAAGTGAGGTGTTAAAGTCCCCCACTATTATTGTGTTACTGTCAATTTCCTCTTTTATAGCTGTTAGCTGTTGCCTTATGTATTGAGGTGCTCCTATGTTGGGTGCGTATATATTTATAATTGTTATATCTTCTTTTTGGATTGATCCCTTGATCATTATGTAGTGTCCTTCCTTGTCTCTTGTAACATTCTTTATTTTAAAGTCTATTTTATCTGATATGCGTATAGCTACTCCAGCTTTCTTTTGATTTCCATTTGCATGGAATATCTTTTTCCATCCCCTCACTTTCAGTCTGTATGTGTCCCTAGGTCTGAAGTGGGTCTCTTGTAGGCAGCATATAGATGGGTCTTGTCTTTGTATCCATTCAGCAAGCCTGTGTCTTTTGGTTGGCGCATTTAATCCATTCACATTTAAGGTAATTATTGATATGTATGTTCCTATGACCATTTTCTTAATTTTTTGGGTTTGTTTTTGTAGGTGCTTTTTTTGTCTTGTGTTTCCCAGTTAGAGACGTTCCTTTAGCATTTGTTGTAGAGCTGGTTTGGTGATGCTGAATTCTCTTAGCCTTTGCTTGTCTGTAAAGCTTTTGATTTCTCCATCAAATCTGAATGAGATCCTTGCCGGGTAGAGTAATCTTGGTTGTAGGTTCTTCCCTTTCATCACTTTAAGTATATCATGCCACTCCCTTCTGGCTTGTAGAGTTTCTGTTGAGAAATCAGCTGTTAACCTTATGGGAGTTCCCTTGTATGTTATTTGTTGTTTTTCCCTTGCTGCTTTCAATACTTTTTCTTTGTCTTTAATTTTTGCCACTTTGATTACTATGTGTCTCGGCGTGTTTCTCCTTGGGTTTATCCTGTATGGGACTCTCTGCACTTCCTGGACTTGGGTGGCTATTTCCTTTCCCATGTTAGGGAAGTTTTTGGCTATAATCTCTTCAAATATTTTCTCGGGTCCTTTCTCTCTCTCTTCTCCTTCTGGGACCCCTATAATGCGAATGTTGTTGTGTTTAATGTTGTCCCAGAGGTCTCTTAGGCTGTCTTCATTTCTTTTCATTCTTTTTTCTTTAGTGTGTTCCGCAGCAGTGAATTCCACCATTCTGTATTCCAGGTCACTTATCCGTTCTTCTGCCTCAGTTATTCAGCTATTGATTCCTTCTAGTGTAGTTTTCATTTCAGTTATTGTGTTGGTCATGTCTGTTTTTTTGTTCTTTAATTCTTCTAGGTCTTTGTTAATCATTTCTTGCATCTTCTCAATCTTTGCCTCCATTCTTATTCCGAGGTCCTGGATCATCTTCACTCTCATTATTCTGAATTCTTTTTCTGGAAGGTTGCCTATCTCCACTTCATTTAGTTGTTTTTCTGGGTTTTTTTCTTGTTCCTTCATCTGGTATATAGCCCTCTGCCTTTTCATCTTGTCTATCTTTCTGTGAATGTGGTTTTTGTTTCACAGACTGTAGGATTGTAGTTTTTCTTGCTTCTGCTGTCTGCCCTCTGGTGGTTGAGGCTATCTAAGAGGCTTGATGGGAGGCTCTGGTGGTGGGTAGAGCTGACTGCTGCTGTGGCGGTCAGAGCTCCGTAAAGCTTTAATCCACTTGACTGTTGATGGGTGGGGCTCGGTTCCCTCCCTGTTGGTTGTTTTGCCTGAGGCAACCCAACACTGGAGCCTACCTGGGCTCTTTGGTGGGGCTAATGGTAGACTCTGGGAGGGCTCATGCCTAGGAGTACTTCCCAGAACCTCCGCTGCCAGTGTCCTTGTCCCCACGGTGAAAGAGAGCCAGCACCCGCCTCTGCAGGAGACCCTCCAACACTAACAGGTAGGTCTGGTTCACTCTCCCCCAGGGTCACTGCTCCTTCCCCTGGGTCCCAATGCGCACACTATTCCATGTGCACCCTCCAAGAGTGGGGTCTCTGTTTCCCCCAGTCCTATCGAAGTCCTGCAATCAATTCCCACTAGGCTACAAAGTCTGATTCTCTATGAATTCCTCCTCCCGTTGCCAGACCCCCAGGTTGGGAAGCCTGACGTGGGGCTCAGAACGTTCACTCCAGTGGGTGGACTTCTGTGGTATAAGTGTTCGCCAGTCTGTGAGTCACCCACCCAGCAGTTATGGGATTTGATTTTACTCTGATTGTGCCCCTCCTACCGTCTCACTGTGGCTTCTCCTCTGTCCTTGGACGTGGGGTATCCTCCTTGGTGAAGTCCAGTGTCTTCCTGTCGATGATTGTCCAGCAGCCAGTTGTGATTCTGGTGTTCTCGCAAGAGGGAGTGAGAGCACATACTTCTACTCTGCCATCTTGGTTAATCTCCGCCTGTATCTTTTTAAAGCACAAATCTGATCAGGTCATTTTCCTATTTACAAACTTTCAACGACTCTGCATTGCCTTCAGGATAAATCAACAGTTCGCAAGACACCTTAAGAGGTGCAAGCATGATCGATTTCTGCTTCCCTCTCTGGCCACAGCTCGGCCACACCCAAACAGACACTATTTTTCCCAGTCATGGTGAACTCCTGGTGTTCCAAGAATGCTCATTGCTCTCTAGCGTGAATCCTTGGACATGCCGTTCTTTCTGCTGGGACTGCACACCAACCCCTGTTCTTATTTGTCTACCAAGAATCAGCTCAGATGTCACCTCTTCCAGGAAGGACTAGGGGGCCCCTCCTCTGGTTTCCTGTAGCATTTGGGAATTTGTCATGCTGTGCAATCATCATATGTTTACATGTATATACCCCCCATTATACTGTACATATCCCCCATTAACTGCCTAAGGGCAGTTACCCTGCTGTGGTTGACTTTTGTTTTTTTTAATTTATTTATTTTATTTAATTATTTTTGGCTGCATTGGGTCTTCTTTGCTGTGCACGGGCTTTCTCTAGTTGCACTGAGCGGGGGCTACTCTTGGTTGTGGTGCGCGGGCTTCTTATTGCGGTGGTTTCTCTTGCTGTGGAGCACGGGCTCTAGGTGTCTAGGTGCGAGGTCTCAGTAGTTGTGGTGCATGGGCTCAGTAGTTGTGGCTCACGTGTTCTAGAGCGCAGGCTCAGGAGTTGTGGCGCATGGGCTTAGTTGCTCCGTGGCATGTGGGATCTTCCCGACCCAGGGATCGAAACTGCCCCCTGCATTGGCAGGCAGATTCTTAACCACCGCGCCACCAGGGAAGCCCTGTGTTTGACTTTTTAATCCCTAAAACCAACATAGTACCAGACTTCTAATAGATGCTGGATAAATCGTTGTGGATAAAAAATAAACAAATAGCCTTAAGCCCTATTTACATTTTTGCACCATGGGAAGAAGCCAGAGAAATATGGGAAGCAGCGTTTTGAGAAGGAGGGCCTAGGGAATCGAGACTCTGAAATCTGAAGAGAATTGTCTGTGTCATAATTTTGCCTAGAACTGATCCTTCCCTAGGAAATAACTCCCACATTCACAGCAGCTCAACCTGGCAGTGTTCTTGTTTTCAGAAGCGTCGCCACAACGGACTCTGTGTCACAGAGGTTTGGAATTTACTCAGTTAATTAACAAAGATCATTTGAATTCCAACTGTGCCAGGCCTTGTGCTTATTAAAATGTGAAGACAGCCTGACTTGTTTTCCTCTAGGAGTTTGTAGTATCCTGGGGAATTGGTAATGGGATTTGGTTTTGACTTGATGCTATTTTTGTGAAGACTTCTGCAAGTAAAATGTTCCTGCCCCAATTACAGGGAACTCAGCTGACCAATGTTCATTCAGCTCCAAAACATGTTTTTAATTTTTCCAAGAAGAAAAAACATGCATAAAGCTCACCCAAGAGAGGAAATGTGGATGACACTCCTCACCATGAACACAAAACATTTTTGAACAAACGACTCATGAACAAATAAATAAGAATATATAGGCTGCAGACACATAGAAGCAAGAAAATTCAAGCTGTGTGCTTCTGACACAACTGAGTCAAAAGGATGGAGCAGATTTTTCTCCCTAGAGGCACAATCTGTCCCCAAAATCCTTGAGAATCATAGTCCAGCTTCTACGTGTGGAGATAAAATGTCTTTGGGAAATGTTTATAAAGGAAATAGAAGCTGGTGAGAACCTAGAATGGACCCTCTGTCTCCTAGGTCAGTCTGCAAATACACCAGAATTGATGCTGGAGGAATACCAGTATACAGATGACATCAACCAATGGACCTATGCCCGTGGATCACAGAGATATAGGATGGATATCATGAGGTGGAATTTGACCTAGAGGTGTTGGGAACAGAGCAGAGAAACATGCCTAAAATTCTTCTCTGGATGTTGACTACTTAGTCAACTGTCCGAATCTGAAATAGCCACTCACTTCTGCTTTTCTTCTGAAAGTTAAACTTCCGAGATCTAGAAATGTATTTCAAGGAGAACCTAAGGATAGTTGTTTGCCTTTTAATAATAACAGTGTTATTAAATAATGTACATGATTGGCTCCAGTTCTTCCCCCTCCCGCTGTATACACCCTCTGCCATCTATATTTCCCTTGTATATTTGTACCTCCCTGACCTAGACTTGTGCTTGGGCCAATGGAACGTGGTGGAAAGAGTTGAGCCTAGTCTTAAGGGGTAGTACCTGATTTTCCTTGTCTCTCTCTGTACCTCTTCTATTACCATGAGAAAAGCTTGTCCTGGGGAATTGCTGCCTCCTAGCCACAGTCAAGACACATGGATCCCCATGAGCCCCAAATCAGTGAGATGCCAAGCCCAGCTGGACTTTTAACTTGAAGCAGAGCCACTCAAGTACTGCCAGCCTAGATCAGCAGACCCACAGCCAACCCTCGGACACAGGAGCAAGAGTTAATAATTGTTGTTTAAACCACTATTTGAGTTAATTTGTTACGTAGTAATAACTGACTGAAACAGGTAATAATAATAGCCCAACTTGCCAAGGTCATTCAGCTAGTGTCCAGTGCAGATGGAATTCAAATTTGGCTCTAAATTCCATGCTCTTAGTCACCTCCTTATACGACTTTCAGATGTGAACCTAGTTAATACTCTGGTGAATTCTTCCCATGCAAAGATTTCTACTCTGGAATACAGAGAAAATAAGAAGATTTTAAGCCAGGAATGAAGAGAAGATGAGAAAATACACAGGTTTCTTTTTCATATGATTTGCAGGGTAGAGGGGAGCTACAATCATACCGGAATAATGCATTCATGAGAAAATTCAGTCAGAGCCCCTCAAAGTCTCATAAGGAGAGGGACAGGTATATTAAAAATAGAAAAGTAAAACAAAGCAAGATTCAGGATTAAAGAATGGCAGGCCATAAAAAAATAAGGAAAGACTTCCCCGCATTCCTGCTACTGTACTAGGATTTGCCTGTCATTTATTAGCTTCGTGACCTTCTCCATGTATCAGTTTTCTCATCTGTGAAATAGGGATAATGAAAAAAATTACTTCATACGGTTGTTGAGAGGATTAAATGAGTGAATACATATAAAGTGCTTACAAGAGTGTCTGGCACGTGGTAAGTGGTATATGCGTGTTAGCTTAGCGATGCCTACGTAACAGAGCTCCGGACTTAACATCTGCCTGATGCTTCTGACACCACCACTGGGATGGCTTTGTATAGTGTTAACTTAGCTACCAGAACTACATTTCTCAGAATTCCTTCCAAACTGCCTGGCCTGACAACCTACAGCGACTTCAGGATTGATCCCCACCAAATGCAGAGGTAACAAGCCTGCACAGTCATCTTCATCAGCTCCCACAAAATATCCCTAGAGCAAATCTATGTTTCTCCATTTTACTCATTCTGCTTCCCTGATCACACTTTCACTGGTACTCCCACCCCCACCCCTTAACGTATGAGTTGGGCGATGAGACATTGGCAGCATTGAGAACGCACGGTTCTTTACAAAAATGTTTGCATTACCATGAACCTAAGCATTTCGGTTCTCAACTATACCCCCCTCACTCACCACCTCCCTAGAACTTCTCTGTAGGAGAACTTTGAGCAACAGTGAATGAATACTGGCTGCTGAAATCCTCACAGAATACTCAACTCCTGGCTTCAGAGCACTGATGGGTGGAGTTAACCACAGATCTGTCATCATATTTCAAAATCAAAACAGTAGAATATCTCTAAAAATAAAAGAAAAAAGAATTCTATCTACCTCAATATTGCTATTTTCACAATTTCCCAGAAGGAGTTGTACAGAATAATACAAATGCTATGAAGATAGTTCCAAATGAAATACAGAATTCATAACAAGAGGCTGTTGTTACTCAGGAAAAAGGCAACCCAGTGTACTTTGGGATAGTACTGCAGCCATGAAAACAAGCTCAGTGTTCGTGTCAGATAAACAGTCGTAGTCACAGCTCTGGAAGTTTAGGAAGTGACTCATCCTGAGGAGCGGGCACTGGGTGAAGGCAGTCGTTTACCTCAGCCCTTTGGCAGCTGACACACACATTCTTTTTTCCCTGTGACTTTGCCACTGGGAGATGCTGCGGCAGCCGTGTGCACTGGCATCTCCATTTCTACTGCAAATGTCATTTACCTCCTCTGCCCCAAGATTCCTGCATTCTCGGCCCTCAACCTTCCACCGTCCTTGGGGAGGCCATTCTCTAAAGCCAATGGATTTCCTGCTAGGTGGAGAGAAAATACTTCAAAACGCCTCTCCTTGCAAGAGGGACCGACTGTTAAGGACTTTCCATCTGAGATGTGTTGGCTGAGTCCATGGGACAGAGAATAGAGCAGGGTCCAGTCCCAAACCCAGTCAACCAGCAAAGGAAGAAAGGGACTGAAAGGGAGGTCAGAGAGCAGACACAAGGCCAAAGTCACTGTGTGTGGGGTGTCCTGCAAACAGGAAGTGATGGCTGGGGTCAGGGCCACAGCAAGGCCAGGGATGGAGGCATGGAGGAGGGGTCAGGCAGGAGAGGTTGAGGGGCCCCTGATTCCGAAGCTTGGGCTGGAGCTGGGGCAGTCGAGAGTCATCACCAGAAGGGCTCTGCTGATTGCACTGTTGTCCTTTCTTCCTTCAGCTGAGTGTGCTTCATGACTGGGACCAGGAATTTCCACTGGCAAAGCCAGCAAAGGGTGAGCACTCAGGAAGCAGTGTGGTACAATGGAGGTGTGTCTTTCATTTGCACCAGGGCACGTGAACTACCGTGTTCCCAGAGGCGTTACTCATAATTGCCCCCAACCTGAAACTAACCAAACTATCTCAGCTACAGAATGGATCAGAAGTAGAGGTATATTTAGAAACAAATTGTGGCTGATTTATACTGTATTAGACTCAAACGGTAGTGGAATACTATATTAGACTCAAGTTATTATAAACTGGGTGGCTTCCGATCACCGAAATTTATTCTTCCCAATTCAGAAGGCTAGAAGTCCACAGTCAAGATGTAGCTAGGGTTGGTTCCTCCTGGCAGCTTGGAGGGAGGTTTTGCTTTGTCTCTCCCACACCTATGGTGGTTGCCCACATTCTTCAGCTTCCTTGGCTTGTGGCTGCATCACTCGAGTCTCTGCCTCTGTCTTATCATGACCTTCTCCTCTCTGTGTCTTCTTGTAAGGACACCAGTCATAGGACTTAGGGTCCACCTCAATCCAGTATGACCTCATTTTAAATGAGTACATGTGCAAAGACCCTATCTATATAAGGCCACATTCCAAGATTCTAGGTGGACATGAATTTTGGGACACTGTTTAACCCAGTACAAATACTACAAAATAATGAAAATCACTAAACTACAGCTACACGCAACAATGTAAATGAAACTCTCAAACCCAATATTTAATGAAAGAAGCTAGACACAAAGGACTATGTACTGTGATATTACACTGTAAAATTCAAGGTTAGGAAAAACTAAGCTATGGTGTTCAGGGATGGTGACAGTACCATAACGAAAAGCAAGTCAATGATTCCTATAAGTCAGGATAGTGGTTACCTTGAGGAGGAGATGGGGAAAGGGGGATGAGAGGGGTTTCTGGCATGCTGGAATGTTCTATTTCTTCTTTTGTGTGTGTAAGAATAGTTTGTTATCATTTATTTAAAAAGATACATAATAGTAAATGTATAGATTATTCCTGGAAAGATACATAAGAAACTGATAACAATGGTAGTCTTGAGGGGGATAGGGGGATGGTAGCATCTAGGTGGCCCATGGGACCAAGGTGGGAGACTTATTTTTCATTGTATATTTTCATTGTATATTTCATTGTATATTTCATCATATATTTTTCATTCAAATTCTGTAAGATATGCATATATAGCCTATGAAAAAAATTAAACTGCTCTTTGGTTTGTCTCCTCTGAAGAAATAGGTAATACTGACTCCTGTTTTAAAAATATAACAAAAAATATAGTAGTAGCAACAAAAATGAACCTTGACCTTTATCTCACACTTTATACAAAATAAATTCAAAACTGATCATAGACTTAAATGTAAAACTATAAAACTTTTAGAAAACATAGGAGAAAGTCTCCCTGACTTTGGGTCAGGCAGAGTTCTTAGATAACAACACCAAAAACACAATCCACAAAAGAAATTGATAAAGTGGACTTAATCACAATGTAAAACTTCTGCTCTGTAGAAGAAAATAAAGATAAGTCACAGACTAAGAGAATATATTTACAAATCACGTATCTGACAAACAACTTTTATCCAGGATATATAAAGGACTCTCAAAATTCAATACACAGATAGAGAACAGATCAGTGATTTCCAGGAGTTCGGGATTGGGGAGGGTTTGACTACAAAAGAGCAACATGAGGGAAATTTTGCTGGCGGTGACACTGTTAGGTAACCTGAGTGTTATGGTGCTTACATGACGGTATACAGTTGTCACAACTCATAGAACTGTACCTTCAAAGAAGTGAATTTTATGGTATGCAACTTTAAAAATAAACTTAAAAAAATCACAACCTGATCAAAATGGTCCAAATTACCTACTTACTGACAACTTATCATTAGCCCAAATGTAGACGATGTTGATCAAGCACAATGGAATGAGGAGACCGTAAATAACCTGAATCCCAGTATGTAATGGACTACGGTTGCCTTTGGGCTACTCACCTCTAACTCTTATTTCCTTAGAATGCCAAGAGTTAGGAATGTACTACAGAGTAAAAACAGCATTAACTGTGGGACAGTTTGAGAGAACAATTATAATAATAAACTCTTTACTAGCCCCTACTACGTGGAAATCATGTGCTATGGGATTCAAGAAGTAAGTCGGGAAAGTCCATGCCCCAGTGATCTACAGTAGAAAATACTTAATGATTTTATCAACACAAGATAGTGTGGCTGGCAGTTCAATTAAATAACCAAGACTATCCTCCCTTCCCTGACCCATCACATTTACACTGTAGTTGAGAGGCTGGGGATGACAAGCCCTAATTGCTTTTCCTTTTAACAACCTTGTACCTCAAACAGAAATCCAGTTGCAGTTCTATTATTATTGTATTCAGGGGATCTGATTTTTCAGAGGGTAGGAAAACGGGGGAGACCTTGCAGGAGTTATAAGACTGTGGCCCTCTGTTCCATTAACATTTTTTTTTTTTTTTAAGTGACAAGAATAGGGGAAAAGAAGACTGGATTGTCTTTAAAATGCTTTTACCTCTGAAATGTTTAGGAATTTATTCTTTAAACAGAACACTGGAACTCCCAGCCTGTTGGCATAAAAGCCCTATCACTGTGGTGCATGACTTAGTGATTTGGGTTTTCCACCTGGCCGTTTCTCTCCTCACTGGCTTCTAGATGTATCTAAACGAGCTCATGTTTCCCAGCCTAAATCAACCCAAAAGAATCAATTAATTGCAGTCTGTGAGACCTGGGAGCAACAGAAATATGAAATTTTTTGCATGAGTTTTTTGACTAGTTTGATTCTGTTTAGGCAATTTTGACTTAACAGAAACGTAGTACAGTACAATGGTCAAGGGAGGGACTCTGGTGGCAGTGTCTGGGTTCAGGTACCAACTCTGGCACTTATTAACTTTGTGTCCTTTGTGCCTCAATTTCCTCACCTGAAAAATGGAGTTAATCATGAAGTGTACCTCATGGGATTGTTGTGACAATTCACTGAGTTTATGTATCTGTAGCACGTAGAAGAATGTGTGACACATGGTAGGTACAATTAAAAATGTTTGCTAATATTATATACATGCTCTCCTCTTTTAAATCTTAGTTATAAAAATCAGTATATCAGAACTAAAAGGTTTCACCCATCCTGCTATGTATTTGTGGCATCCTATAACCATTCTTGTTACTACAGACATTAAAAAAAGAACAGTGGATTAGAAAAAAAAAAAAGGTAGTGGCAAATGGTCAGCAGGAGGCTGAGAGTTCCTGTGACACAGGGAAGACCCAAGTCAGTTGCGCTGGGTACCATTCTTGTTCTGCCACTGAGTCACGTGCGGTCCCTTTGACCAGAGTTTCTACATCTGTAATTAGAAGAAGGATGGGAATTCCCTGGTGGCCCAGTGGTCAGGATTCGGCGCTCTCACCGCCAGGGCCCGAGCTTCGATCCCTGGTTGGGGAACTAAGATTCTGCAAGCCCCGCAGTGTGGCCAAAAAAAAAAAAAAAAAAAAAATTAGAAGAAGGGCCAGGCAAATTCTAAAGTCCCCTCCAGCTCTAGCAATTAGTATAAGATTTAAGTTCACATGTAGAGATTTCAAAGTTTGTCTTCTGTCTCCAACGCACCTGTTTCAAGGTGCAGGCTGTAAACACTGCTGATGTACTGCTTCCACGGTGCTTTGGGGCTTTCCACGAATTCCTTGGGTCAAAAGTTATATGTTCTACGTTCATATCTGCTCTAACACGTGGTTTTCTGATCATGTACATACTTAGAAATCCTTTTATAATAACTCAACCAGTGCTGGAGCCACAACTGAGTGAAATAAGTATAGTACATTTTGCAAATGTAGATGAGGATGCTAACTTGGGAATAAATTATCATTAATTAAACCAGCAAGTACTTTGAAATGGTAGTTTGGACATGCTTTACCTTATAATATGGTGTAAGTTTTGATCACTTGCATATGGTATAGGCACTTGCAAATAGTATAGTCTAACCCATTGAGAACTAAGTTATTCCAATTTCCCCAATCATTTAGTTCATGTTACAATAATTGTAAAGTTAATCTAGTTTAAGCCCTTGTTCTTCAAATTGGTCTTTGTTGGTCTCCTAAATTTAAAATTAACTATGTCTTACTCCACTTTGAGGAAAAGTTCTATTCAGGTCCCATTTTTCTATCTTGAATAACTATGCTTCTTTAAAAACACAGCAATTTAGTTCTCCTCAAATATAACACTACATAAGTACCTTAATAAGTTACAGTGCTTGACATTAAGAGGAGTCTTGAGGAGAAGGCAGTGCTTTCATTCAGTGCTATGCTTTGTGTAACTATTACTTCTATTTTGCTCATGGGCAAACTGAGACATGGTGAGGAATCCACTTAGAAAAGAAGAAAAAAGTTTTAGGCAAACACACAACTGGGTTTGACTGGGACTGGGCCACTTAGTACCAGGGGATTTCAGGCAAGGAAATTTACCTCTCTGTACTGATTTCCTTATCTGTACAGTGGGGCTAACAATATCTAACTTGTGGGGCTATAAGTGATAATTAAATGATTTCATATTTGAAAGTGCTTATGATGGTGTCTGGTTAGTCTGAGTAACTTTCAGTAAAAGATCTGACTGAAGAGCGTGAGTGGCTGGTCCAGGTCTCTCCACCATCCTTATCTAAAAGCAACCATCTCCAGTAAATGCTTATGCTAAAAATACAGGCTACCACTTCCTTATCTGCAACTTTCTAAATGACTTACTGTATTTTTGTGGGTCTGAGTCCCTTTCTTCCTCCTCCACTGCCAGGGCCCAGGACTCACAGGGAGACGCCCCAGGGAAGTGCTCCTCTCGGCATCCGGTCTCACTGCTCCATCCTCCCCGAGTACTTCTGGCTCCAACAGGAAACGCATGGCTCTCTGAAATGTTCTAGTGCTTGACGTGGCTGGTGGTTACAAAGGTGTTCATTTTTTAGTATTGCATTAAGCCATTTTACTTTCTGTATGCATGCTATTTTTCACAATAAAACAAGTGGGTGTTTAGAAACTTATAGCTCCAGGTTCTGGCAGTAGCTATGGGGTCCCGGGTAAGTTGCCTCTCTGGACCTCAGTTTCCTCATCTGTAAAATGAGGAGATGGGGCCAGATGACCTCTGAGGCCCCTCCCAGGCCTCCCATTCTGGGTTTATAACTCATCTGATTCTCCAAGCATGTCTCTGAGGAGGGGAGAACACCAGCCATTTCATTTACAAAGAAGGGAACCATTGAGCGAGGCTCATGACATCAGAGTCAGACTTTGAAACCAGAAGTGATCTCTGGTGGCCTCGGCCTGCAGCAGCTTGAAGCCGGGTCTCAGTTCCCCGACCAGAGATGGAAGTCAGGCCGCGGCAGTCAGAGAGCTGGATCCTAGCCACTAGACCAAGATGGCCAGTGGTCAGTGACAGAGCCCTGGCTTGTCTGCTTTGTGGGAATAAATTTCAACAAAGAGATGGCAAATAGTGAAACAAGTAAAGTGTTTATTAGGAGGAAAAAAGTACGCGTGAATAGGCACACACAGGCGGGCTCAGAGAGAGAGTCGTGCCCTCGTGGTAGTTTAAATCACTTACGTGGGGCATTTCTTCCAGGTTTCCTCTGACCCATCATCTTGCTTTGCCTGGTCCTCATTCCGTATTTGGTATATCTCAGGGTCCTCCTCTGTGTGCGCGAGCATCTCTTAGCCAAGGTGGATTCTAGCGAAGAGGCCTATGGGTAGGTTGACATCAATTATTATGGGGTGGCACCCCTTTCCTTTTTGGCCCCCTAGGAGCCTTTCTGTGCATGTGTAGTCAGGAAGATCTCCTTGACCTTGGGAATGAGAAATATGTGGTCTCTTTATCTCTTATCTGGGCAAGGCTCAGCTCTCCATTATCTTATCTTATCTTGGAGTATCTGCCCACAGGGGACAGATTCCAGCTGCTCAGCCTGGGGCCCGTCTATCTCCTGCCTCAGAGGGACCTGGATTTGAGTCTCAGCTCTGCCCACAGTCATCAGGAGACCATGAACAGATCTCTCTTCAGCTCTCTGGGCCTCGGTTTCCTCAGCTACAAGATGGTTTTAGGAAAAGAATCTTCCTTACAGAGTTGATGAGAAGATCAGAAAGAATGATGTGCATATGTTACCAGGCCCAGGGCTTGGAATCCATAAAGTCGTTGGCCTTTAATCCTCACTTCAATGCTGTGAGACCCTTATCCTTCTGGGTTTTTCTAGCTGATAGTGTTGGGACTAAGAGGGAGGGAGGGAGCAAGTCATACAGTTACAGCAGCCCTTTACAAAGATTCCTCTGGCAGCTGTGGGACAGGTTAGAAGGAAAAGAGAAAGAGGGCAAGTGGGGAGACCTGTTGGTCAGGGAGACCCTGCCGGGCCCAGGCCCCACAGGTGCCACCAGGGGTCACGCCCAGTGTGGCTCACCACTGTGGTCAAGTGTCCGAGAGACACCTTGTGGAGGTGAGGTGGGGAGGCCAAGGGCAGGAGGCGCCAGTGATGACCCAGGGGCTCCAGGTCAGTCCTTCACAAGGGCAAGGGTGAGCGGGGAGCAAGCCAAGAGAGGAGGCATTAGAGGACATGGCCTGGAGAGCCTGGCAGCCGGAGCAAGCGGGTCTAGACTAGGCATGGAGAACTTGAACTCAAGACCTCTGCTTCACCGCCCAGAATGGGTTCCAGCTCACGTACCCTTTCAGAAATCTTTATTGCTTGGGAGTGAGCGGGGGGACTTGGTAATGAGGGTCAACCCTTCTTCTACCTTATTGCTATCTGCACTTGCACTTCTCACAAATGGGCCATTGCTGGTTCTTGGTCAGTGGTGCCTCTCATTTACGACTGCTTGAGGACTGTGTTTCTGCACAGGTCGTCTAAACGGCAGAGCCCCAGAGGCCTCAGTGCCTCAGATCCACCACAGTAATCACATCCTTCAGAGGCAAGCGTTCCTTATGGCCTTTTAAAAAACTCCGATGCCCCAGACCTCATAGTTAGCACGCTTCCCCAGCACTCTCACGGGATTGCCATCTTGGATGTTTCCCTCTGCGACAGGAGAACAGGATACAGGAAAACACGGGGCATCTGGGCAGGGAGATGAGAGGGTGGTGAGCCTCTTCTTTGACAAATAAAATGTGCTCCAAAAGGTCAAGCTATATCTGGGCAGAGAAGATAAACTTCATGCACTTTCATATCCTGAAAACTTTCCTTATCCAACATGCATCTTCCACCACTGTTCACATATTTACTTGACTGGAGGAAAAGGCCTTTCGTGCCAAGCATGGTGAGGCTCTTTACAAACGTGAACTCATGCAAACATCGGAACAACCCATTTTGCAAACAAGAAAACTGCAGCTCAGAGGGGCCATTGGCTCGTCCAACCAGTGGGAGGCTGCCCAACTGGGGAGAGGGGTTTGTTCAAATTCCTGCTCCCTGCTTCTCAGCTGGGTGACTTGGGAGAGCTCCTCAACCTCCTTTTGCTTCTGTTTCCTCCTCCTCCTCTTAGGGTTGGAATGAAGATTAAATGGGGAGATGCATATGACAGGGTCAATGTAAATGCTGCTCTGCTCTCAGCCATGCTAGGCAGTGGGTAGGCCCTGTGGGTTTAGGCAACAGGTGTCCCAGTTGAGCCCAAACTGAGATTTGTGGAACTGATAGGTTGTGACTTCTTGGATGCGGTGGGGGGCTATCCCTGAATCACTATGGGAAAAGACTTTTGTTCCTTGGCTGATGGGGGAAGAGGGATGAGTTTCCTTGGAAGGGGTTGGGAGAGAGGCTTAGAGATCAACTAGAGAGAGGCTGGCATGCTGTCGGTCCCCCCCCCCCCATCCCCCCAAGCCCTGCATTGTGGAGGTCGGACAGGAACCAGCCCCACGGCTCCGTGACTGTGGAGAGAGAGATGCACAGGTCAGGAGCATCTTCCCCCCTCCTCTCTCTCCCCTGCTGGCCCGGCAGCCTCAAAGCAGCAGGAACGTGTCCACAGCCAATATGCTCACATGCAGATGACAGACTGACTCTCCCAACCCCAAGCCCCACCCTGGTGTGAAAGAAAGGCCAGTTGGCACAATCAATAGCTAGCTATTCAGTGGCAAAACAACCATCCCATTGATCAAGGCAGGGATTACTTCTAGTCAGTCCTGACTAGGTTGTGGGCCAGCAGATCTGGCTTGGTTCTCCTCTCCTTGTTTACTTTGTTCTGTAAGTGTGGAAGGGATGCATTCCACATCTGAGTGCCCATATCTGGACAGGATATCAAGACTGCAGCGGCCGATGAAATCTATTTTAAAGATCATCCATCGTGGCTGGAAGGAAACTGACAAGCCCCAGAACGTAAAATTTGAGGTGTAACCCCTGATGGAGGCTGTGGGACAGAAGACAGGCCTCATGCGGTTGGCTGGCCCCCCAGTGGCAGTTTTCATATTTCCTAGGCATGTCTTTTCTATTTGGATGTCCAGAAATTTTAAAAACACTCTTTCAGGACTGCGTTCAAATATCTGGGGAGGTGTGTGGGAAGCTACTTTTGTGTGTGAGCTTGGGGTACAGCTGTGGGTGTGCTGACACTTCCCCCGATGAAAGTGCTCCTTGCTCCTGTGCCTGGAAATGGCCTTGCACAGCCTGGCAGGCATGCATTTTTCCATCTCCTTGGTGTGAAATTCTAGGATTTGTTTTGTGTCACTTTGGATCTTGGTGAAACTACATACAAAGGGAAGATTAATGGCAAAACTCTGCTTCCAACTGCCAGGAAAATATTTTGCCCTTTGCAGTATGAAAACAAAGAGACATGTCAGCTGAGCGGTCTGGAGAGAATTGGAAATTAATGATGTCCCCTGTGTTAGTGCAGGGCCCTCCTCTGCCCTTTTTACTGGGCTCCTCTCCTGGACGGGGCTTTATTTTTTTCTCTAAGGGTCTCTTGTCTGACAACCTAAAATAGATCCAATTTGTCTGCAAGTGACCTCTGAACAGTACCCACTCTTTGCAGGCCCCTATGTCTCCTAGCATAGGCCCACTTGATCTGTAGGGCAACCCCACAATGAGGAGTGGACTAACCTTACTTTACGGATAAGGAAACTGAGGCTCAAGGCATTAATTAGCTTCCTCAAGGTCACACAGCAGCTAACTGATAGAGCTAGAATCCAAATCCAGGCCTACTCGCCATGGGCTTTTTAATAATGCGGCATACATCAGATTCTGGCCCAGTGCCTGGCACAAGCAATGCTCAGATGTATGAGAGAATGAAGGAAAGCCTCCTCAGGCTCAGATGACCTGGGGTGCCCTGATTTTACCACCTTTACTTCCCACAAGGCCTTCTCAGGATGCCCAAGTGTCCTCACCGGCAGAATTGACCTGAAAATGCTTGCTCTTGCCTGTGAATCGGCCGGTGATCTCTGGTGGATCCACGAGGGAACAAGGAGGGCTATTGAGCCGGGAGGGTGAAAACACTCAGCTGTCTGACCTCACACGTGCTAGACGCCTAGCATCTCTGGACCTGCACAGAAGGCAAGAGTGGTCCCTTCGCCTTGGGACTTTTCTAAAGCTTAAATGAGATGTAGTTTATGAAGCCCCTGGCACATGGCAGTGTTTATGAACTGTTTTGTTTTTGTTTGGTTTAAAGACTTTAATCCGGGAGCCTCACGCCTAGGGAGGGAAGGGATGCAGTGTATGGACGGTTTGCTTGAATGTGCATTTCTCTGGGAGTTGGTCCACAATAGTCATTTTGCTCTCAAAACCGTTCATGACCCCAAAAGCATTTAAGAACCACTGCAGTCCAATTTGATTTTTGACCCATGGTTAGAAACTGCTGAGCTAAGAATGTATTAAGTGCCCACATGTTCCTGGAATCATGCTACTTAAACAAATAGAACAGGAGGGATCTTTGCCTTTTAGAAGTTCATCGTTTAAATAGAGACAGTAGTTGGTGATGCAATGGCTGAGTTAGGTACATATGTAGATAAGTATCAGAAACGATGTGGGAAGCACAGAAAAAAATGTTAAATATTCACCAGCTGTATAAAAGCAATAGATATTCACATTTTGGTTCTATTTCAACTTTTCTTTCAAGAGTGCATCTAACAGCCAGCTATTAGTGGGCACTTACTCTGTGCCAGGTGGTGGGTTGTTTGTTCTAAAGGCTCGATAGTGGTTACAAGTATTAGCTCTATTTTACATAGGAGGAAACGGTGATTCAGAGAGGTGAGATAACTAGTCCCAGGTCACACAGCTAGTCAATGGCGATACTCAAAATCATGAGCTGTCTGGGACTTACCTTTGAAGATGTTTTCATTCCTCTGGCATCTTTTTTAGCCCAGAGTAGTGAGAACTACTACTACTACTATTGCTACTACGAATACTGCTGCTGGTAACTACCACTACTACGGCTACTGCTACTGTTACTGCTAATACGACTACCCGCAAATCTGCTCAGAAGGTGCATGGCTTCTAAAGAGTAAGGAGTGAAGAGCCTGCAGTAAATCTTATGTAATCAATTCGGTATCAGACGTTTTAAAAGAGGAAAATTGCACAGACTTGGAAGTGGCTTCTCAAAATTCCACTGATTTTTAATCAGAAAGGAGAATGGAAGCGAGAAGAGAAGCCGAGGGAGCTTTGGCTCTGAAACTATCTCTCTCAAGCCTCCTCCTACGACTAATATAATTAAATGATAGAATCGACTCTGAATTGGAGAGTTGATCTATTTGGATTCTCAGAGGTACCCTGGACCCCATGCCCACAGAAGGACAGGAATTGGAATATAAATATTCCATTTGTTTTGATGATCAAAGTCATCATCTATTTGGCAAATATGTTATTTGCAATTCCCAAAGGTTTCCCTGCCAGATATTGCTCTTTTCCCTGTCTGTGTAAGTATCCCCTCCTCTTTCTTTCAAAAACACCTGACATGTTAAGCCCTCTGCTAAGCACATTTGAAGATGCACAGTTGAATTCAGCCTTTGATGAACTTACAGACTAGAAAAGGAAATATGACGATAAATATACGTCTCTTCCGTTTTTCCAAGAAGAATGCAGCACATGTGTGATCTTAGAGGGGTACAGACAGAGGTTCAGAGGGGTGCAGAGGACTTCCAGTGAGGGGCTCCAAGAAGGCATCAGGCACTGTGGTGACACGGTTCTGTGCCTTAACAAATGGATGGAGTTTGGACATTCAGAGGTGGGTCATTCATGGTGGAGAGAACAGTCTGAGCAAAGACACTGAGGCAGGAAATCACGAGTGTATTTGGGAGCAGCAGGTAGCTTGGCTCAGCAACTAGCCCTCCGAATAAAGGTGTGACACTCCCAAAACACCTGTGAGAGGGGCCTGCTTGCCTACTGTCGGTCTAACTGAAAGAAGCCCAGGCCCACTCGCCCCCTGTCTGTCTCTCCACCATGATGGAGGACAGGCAAGGTTCTGTGCAGGGGCCAGGCAGAGAGGGATGCAGCAGAGTAGGAACCAGGGGCAGTGGGAGGGTAGAAGGGTCTTTAGGGCCTTTCCTGAGGAGGTAATGCGTTTGACCTGTGACACAAAGACAAAGTCTGGGAGGCTTTGAAGAGGAGATAAAACCCTGCGAAGCTGAGGGCTGGGAAGGGAGCTGGGTTTTGGAGGCCAAGGTGGTGTCTGATCAGCTCTCGGCTGGGCCATCCATGGGAGATCGTTCCCCCGGGCCTCAAGGTCTAGGACAGGAGTACAGCTACAGAACGGAATTCTAATCCAGTCAGCGAAGGAGAGCTCTGTGGAATGGACCCACAGAGCATTTCCTTCCTAACCAGCCCAGCCGACCAGCCAGCCTTACCTCTGTGTCTAATGGAGTATCCCACAGGCTTTTCATTTTCTGCTGCTCAAACTGCAAACTTTACTCTCTGAGAGAACCTGGGCAAGCTACTTAGCCTCTCTGAATCTCAGTCCTCACTTGTGGCCCAGGCTTAACAACAGGACTCACTCCGTGGAACTGTGAAGATGAAATGAGTTAATACACAGAAGGTGCTTGGCATAGCCTGTGTTAATCTATCTCTTCATTCACCAAGTCCACGCTCAAGCGGAGCGGCAGAGGCCCAATTGTCAAGAGCAAAAGCTGTCAGAGGGATGAGACGCATCTCCCAGGAACGGGGGTCCTGAGAGCCACGGGAAACAGCAGGCACCACAGGCCAACACCTGGTGCTGGAGGGCAGAGGTCCCTCCCCATCAGAGACACTTCATCCACACCACCGACATCACACAGAAGCTGCGCCTTAAAGAGGGGATGGGGATTAATACGTGCACAGGGAGGGGAAAAAATGTTAGTGTCTTGTCCTTCCTCAGCATCTTCACATCCAGAACACGCTTCCCCTCGGCAGCAGGTCCTCGGCAACCATGCAACGCGATGGAGTGGCTCTCTTCAAAGACTTTCTTGCAGAGAAAAAAAATCTCTTTTGAGAGGAGAGATGCTAAAACGATAGACGTGGAAGCATCTGAAGTGGAAAGACCCTGGGTATTAAAGGAGTCAGGTTTCCAGACGATATCCTTAGGGCTGGGGCACCCACAGAGAGGGTATGGATGTGCTGTCAGAGGAAGTTTGTCTGTTTGCGCAGCTACAGAGAGGCACGCAGTGACCTTGCTAATGGAAGCAGAGAGGAGGCAAGAAGGGGGTGCCCAGCGAGGGCGTAAGCTGAGTGTCTTGTTGACTAAGGTTGACGGCATTGCTCGCAGCCTCGGAGACTAAAATCACAGAAATGCATGAGCCTCGCTTTCCTGAGGGCTGGACACTGACCTACTTCTGTGGCCCATTCTTCTCCTGAGATGTTTTCCCACTCTTGGGCTGACATATTCCTTTTCAGAGCCCTCCAGGTAGTGGGGCATAGGGCGCAAATGCTCACCCAATAAAAGGTAGCTTTACCCTCCACAAATCTTCACTCTCTGTTAGCATAAGGAATTGGTATTTGAAATTTGCATTTCCTCCTCTGTCCCCAGTCCAGCTTCTCAAAGGACAAACATATAACTGGGCGGGGGTGGGGGGCATACCTCCAGGCATATGTCTGAGCATAACTGTTAACAATGTCCCCTCCCCTTTTCACTCTCACAAGGGTCGTAGTTTGGGTTGTAAATTACATGCTCGCTTGTCTCAGCTTGGTTGCCCTCAGAAGCAGACACTGAGACAGGGATTCAAGTACAAGTAGTATATTTAGGAAGTGCAGGGAACACACTGTTAGGAGACTAGGAAGGTAGACAAGAAAAGGAATGCGGCTGATTAAAGAGTGTACTGTTAACAGTGGCTACCGTGGGCACCTGGAGTGTAATCTCGGGGGGAAACTCTGAGAAATGGTGCAAAATCTATTCTGAATTTTCCCACCCCCAGGGCAAGGCAAGAGAGCTGGGGTATTTATACACCAGCTCCTAAGCTGAAGGGCTGCTCCTGGCAGGTATTAATTCTCTGCTACTTCTGGCTCACCTCATGGGCATTGTGGCCTTCTTTGGTTCTGGGGAAACAATCCCTCAGGCCCAGAGATGCGAATTCCATACTGGAAAGTCACAGGAACGCCCCCCCCCGGAAGGTTCAAGTAATATGGGTGGCCACCAACAGCACACACCTATAACTTCTCTCCATCCTCTGGCTGGCATCTTACTATATCCAAGTTCATTCATCAGTAACTTCCTGCTCCTCAAATTCAAATCCCATAGAATTTCTCATCAACCTTCTCACTGGCTTCCCTGTTCTTTTCACCACTGCTCAACCTCTCCCTCTTCAAACTCTTTGCTTACCTGGCTTTTGTGACCCTGCTTTCTCTTAATTCCTTGATGCTCTTATTGTCTTTGACTAACTGGGAACATTTATCCAAGACTCTCTTCTCTTCTCTCCCTTGAGAATTTTCTACATCCACTTCAACTGTTACCTCCATGCAGATGGCACCACAAAATTAATAATATTCCCTTAAATTCATGAACCACTTTAGATCGTACAAAAGCCCTTTC
Organism: Balaenoptera musculus; assembly: GCF_009873245.2. Classification (NCBI taxonomy): domain Eukaryota; kingdom Metazoa; phylum Chordata; class Mammalia; order Artiodactyla; family Balaenopteridae; genus Balaenoptera; species Balaenoptera musculus. The sequence goes on along the minus strand of NC_045788.1, from coordinate 10,431,061 downwards.
TCGTTGGAGTCCTTTTGACTGAGTGTATATAAGACTGAAGGTATATAGCTGCATCAGTCATAATTTCTCTCCGGAGACCCACCTCCACATCCTGGCTGCCAGCTCAGGGTCTCCATGGATATGTTCTACTATCGTCTCAAATTCAAGCCGCTCAGAGCTTGGTGTCCTACTTGTCCTTTATCTGATTCCCACCTCTAGAAACACTGCTTTCTTCACTGTCCCCAGAGAAGTCTTGTGCCCCACTTCCCACACAGGCTCGTTTGTAGCCTCTGCCTGAGAGCAGGCAGTTTCTTCTTGCCTTTCCACCTGTTCCCATAGTCAAGACCATGCTTGCAAATGACATGAGCCCTGCTTGACCACCGTTGGGTTAAGGAGGAAATGATTGACTCCATGCTACTATAACCTGCAGGGAAGGCAGGGGTCTGCTAAGCTTCGGGAACAATCGGAACCACATTCCAATGTCACCCACACCCTCTTGCCTCATCTCTAATATCAGCTGCTTTCCTCAGCCCAGTCTCCTCCACAGAGCAGAACCCATGGCTATGGCAGCTCCTCTTCACATTTCATGCAAGCAGGATTGGTTCCTTCCCTTAGTTACAGTTTTTTCTTTTTTAAGAATTCTAATTGGCTGAAACTGGGTCCCACGCCCACTCCAATGGCCAAGGTGTAGGATGCTATCACTGGCAGTCCCATCTAGAATCAATCTCAGATGAATGGAATAAAGGAAGGAAAAATTCCCCAGAGAAAGGGGAATGTTTCCAGAGAATAAGGGAAGGGTGCTGAGCAGATAAGACACTTTGATTCCATAATTTTACCCCTTTCTGAAATGACAGCTCCTGCACCCCATCTTTCTGGTGTTCTAGCCTCTGGACTCTTTCCCTCCTCTGAATGGCCATCACACTTCTTGGACTTTCTCCTTATTTGTTATTTAGTCATACCCTGTCTTACCTTGTCTCTTCTGTTATTAAGAGGAATTGCCATGTTAATATTTTATTTATTTTTTAACTGCTCATCTATTTAAATTATTTTCTCCCCAGTGGTGCTGTTGTTGGATTTTACGACCGTGTCTTATTTTGCTCTTTATCCCATAAGACTGAGACTTTTTATCCCAAGCCTGAGACCTTACCCAGACTGACTCAAAAACAGTTTGTTTGATTTGGTTTCTACTGGGCTATCGTCCACGTTGAACACATATCAACCTGGGAGGTCTGGTGGGGAAAAAGTCCTATGCCTTTTCAGGGGACCTGTTTTCTGATTCTCACAAGAGCTGTGAGATGCTGGCCAAATCACAACTCTCTTTTCATGGATTTTCCATCTGTGAAATGATGACAATAAAATGTGCCCTAACTTCTTAGCGTTGTGGAGAGAACACAGTGGAAGCAACAGAAAAAAACATGCTATATAAATGCAACTTATGGGATTTCCCTGGTGGCGCAGTGGTTAAGAATCTGCCTGCCAATGCAGGGGACACAGGGGACAAGGGTTCAAGCCCTGGTCCAGGAAGATCCCACATGCCACGGAGCAACTAGCACCACAACTACTGAGCCTGTGCTCTAGAGCCCATGAGCCACAACTACTGAAGCCCGCGTGCCTGGAGCCTGTGCTCCACAACCAGAGAAGCCACAGCAATGAGAAGCTCACGCGCCGCAACGAAGAGTAGCCCCCGCTCACCACAGCTAGAGAAAGCCCGTGTGCAGAAAAGAAGAAGATCCAACACAGCCAAAGATAAATAAATTAATTAGTTAATTAATTAATTTAAAAAATAAATGCAACTTATGTTTGTTCACATGGATAATTCAAAGAGAAATCTCAGGTGTTACTGATAGGGTATTGTTTCTAGGTACAATTCTTGCTGCTGAGTTTGCCTTTACATAGGAATCCCTTAGATTCCTCAGCTTCATCTGCTAGAAACATGAACCAGTGGTTAAGGCAACCATGTAATTAACTTGGAAAAGCTTCGCGGAACTTTACAGAAAATCTGATAGTAAACATTGGTTTTTAAAACTTGCTAATGAGAAAACGCATTTCTCTGGTCCCTTTTGGCATCAAAGTTCCAAATTGGCAAATTATGACTTTATTGCTAGGTGGGGTTTTTTTTTGTGTTTTTGTTTTTGTGTTTTTGGTACTTTTGACAAGCGTTTAAATGTTTGGTGATGAAGTATTGATGTAATATTCTTTTTTAGCCTCAACATTTTCTTTCTCCTATTGCTAACGAGTCCGTATTCTAATTTGCCTCTCTTAATCAAGCTGCAGATAACCAGTTCAAATTTACTCACTGCTTGGTATACACTGCACACTGTGGGTCAATAGGGCCCAGTCCTTGCCCTCGTGGACCATAAGTCAAATGGGGAAGACAGATGGTATACAACTCTTTACAGTATCTGTAATTACGTACGTCACAATTCTCTAAAACAACGTATGAGTCAGAGTGGGCTCCCTACTATAACAGACAGCCTCAATTTTTAGTGTCTTCACGTAGTAAAAGTTTATTTCTCACTCACACAAAGTCCATTGTGCATGTTCCTCATTAAATGGCTCTCTTCCAAGTGGTGACACAGGGATTCAGCCTCACTCTATCCCAGGAAGTCACCATCTTCAACTTGGGGTCTCCAAGGTCACCATGAAAGGGAATGACAGTGTAGGCAGAACACACTGGACACTCACCACCTTGGCTTGGTAGGGACACATAGAACCTCTGCTTGCATTGGTCATTGGTCCCATTGGTCCATCAGGTCACATGGTCCAACTTAGATGCTGGGCAGCTGCTGCCCAGCCATAAGTGAAGTTGCAAGAGGAATACATATCTTTGGTAGACCACCAGCTGCCTCTGCCACAGGTGGGTACTATTTTTACAGGTAACAAAATTGATGCAGTAAGGAACTTACCAAGCTCACACTGCCAGTATGTGGAGAAACCAAATTTGAACCAGGTTTGTTTGACCCAAAGTCCATGCTTTCACAACTCTATTATACTAACTTTGCTATGACACGTGACATGTTCTAGGCCATGGTAGAGCTCTATGGGCACGGTCTGCCCATTTAACCCATTTTTCTTGGTTTGGGCTTTCTGGAAAGTTGGTCTTGCTGCCGCCCTACTTTCTGGCCTGATTTTTCTGATGGCCCTTGGCTGTCACTGAAGGCCTTGCTAGTCTTTCTCCTTCTCCAGATGTGTTCATGGCACTGGGTAAAGTTTCCATCTTTGCGAGACAGTAAATAGAGAAATAGGATTAGACCTTGCACAACTGTTGTTTGAAGAGGATAGCAGCCAATTTGCATATATAGCTTCGGGCATCTTTGGTTATGAAATAGTTGCATTATTTTCTGGTTCCATTTCCCACAGGCTAGTAAGGGGTCAGTGTTAAAGAACTGACAGGGTTCTAGGAGTTTGGATATAGGAGATCACTTTGGATTTGAGTAATGGACCCAATCAATTTTGTCAGCATGAACATGTACGCCAGGCTCCAATCACAAGCAACAGGACAAATGTGTACAGCAGACTCTCTACCTTTGAGGTTTGGAGGCACCAAAGCAGAGAGCTGTGTTCACATTCACTCTGCCTGATGCAGATATAAGTGAGTAATGTCAGCTCCATCCACAAAACCCTGATGACATTGAGTCCCAGTTACTATGGCTGTATAACAAATTACCCCCAAACTTAGTAGCTTAAATAGGTATTGATTATGTTCACAGATTCCTGGGCCAGGAATTCAATCAGGGCACATCAGAGATGGTTTGTATTTGTCTCCCAATCTCTAGGACCTCAGTGGGAAGACTCAGGGGCTGAGGGTTGGGATCATTTAAAAGCTCATTCACTCACAAGTCTGCTGGTTGGTAGTGCTGTTGGCTGGGGGAGGTCCTCAGTTCCTCTTCCCATGGGCCTCTCTATACAGTCTCTCTATGTGGGCGGGTTTGGGCTTCCTCACAGCATGGTGGCTGGATTCCCAGGGTAAGCATCTTGAGAGAGAGAGCTTTTTTCACCTATCCTTAGAAGTCATGTACTATTGCTTCTATCACATTTTACTCATTGAGACAGTCACAGAGTCCTGCCTGGTGCAAGGGGAGAGGAGATAGATTCTGTCTCTTGATGGGGAGTGGCAAAATTCTGGAAGAATGAATGGGACTGGAAATAGCGTTGTGGCCACTTTTGGAAAAGCTAATCTGCCTTTTTTCTTTTATTCTGATCCTTAAATCTGACTTAAATATCAGTTAACATACATTTGGTGCCTATGTGCCAGGTATCTTATATTCATTAAATCTAATGTTGACCCCAACACTGCAAAGTTGATTGTTATTCCTCTCACAGATGAGGAAACTGAGGCTTAGAGAAGTTAACTAACTTACCCAAAGACACAGAGCTAGCTGATGGTATAGTCAAGTTGCAAGGCCAAGCCAGGCAGACTCCAAATCCCATACTCTTTCCCATAGTTTCTATATGGTTCCCATTGGGGATGACTCATTCCTTTAATGAAAGGAAAGTTTGGCAGAGGTAGGCCAGAGTGGTGGAGATCAGGTAAAGGGAAGTTCAGACACTTTGAATTAATGGTAATTTCCACCAAGGTGTTCGTTCTAATAATTTCCACCTTCTAGAATCCACACATCCTCAGAGCCCATCAAGTCAAACCCATGTCATCGAACCATCCCTGGTTTCCAAACAGCTGCAATACATTTACTTTGATTCTCCTGCATGTGTTAAATATTACCCAAAGGCCAGAAGATGGTGTCATGCTAATGGACAATGGAATCCACCCTCCCTCAGGGGCCTAGGAGAAAGCCTGGTGAGACTTCCCCAGGGGGACCAAAGAGTTCATCATCCCAACCAGGAGATTTTTTTTTAACAATTATTTATTATTTACGGTTATAGGAAACAAATTTTAAATAAATTTGCATACATGTTTTGTTGCTGTGATATATGAGAGACTGATCAATAAAAGACTGTCAAGCATAAAAATACCAGTGTATTACATCAGGGTAAAATTCTGTGGGGGCAGTGAAATGGAAATACAATTTCAAGGAGTAAAAGGAATGATGCAAAATGTCTGATTCTTAAAGAGCTTGTCTTGTACTTTTAAAATGGATGATGGTGGCTGTCACATCATAATGTTTTTTTTTCAACATCTTTATTGGAGTATAATTGCTCTACAATGGTGCGTTAGCTTCTGCTGTATAACAAAGTGAATCAGCCATACGTATACACATATCCTCATATCCCCAGGAGATTTTTGAGAGTAAAAAGGGAGGGTTGTGCTGGGACTGTTGTGTGACTTGATCTGGGGGGTAGTTCTGGGTGTGTGTGTGTGTAGGCGTCTTTACTTTCACGAGGTGTGTACTTTACTCATGTAAGCTAGACCTCAATCACAGCCTCAGGATGATTACAAAAGATGAGAGCTATGCCAGGACCATGGGCATCAGTGAAATCTGTGTTGGGCCAGTGGGACAGATGGGCACCCTTGCCATTTCCGATTCCCATCAGGCCTCCCTGGGCCAGGACAAGCTGTGTTTGTGCTCAGAAATGATGGGCTTTCCAAGTCAAGATCCTGTAAAGGTGCATCTTTAGATCCTCTTGCACAGTAAATGCACACACTCACACTCACATACACTCACATTCATACACAATGACATTCACACACACACCACTTACACTTACACGCACACTCATTTCACACACAACTTGTACTCACACAATCATGTCCATGCTCACATTTGCACTCACAAGCATGCACACAGACTCTCATAACTTATATGTACACGCACTCATGCTCACACTCATACAGTGAGCTCCTACATTCACAACTCATACACAAATGCAGTCACATTTACATACACTCAATAGCCACACACATATTCCCATTTGCACACCCACATTTACACGCACACACATTCATGATCACACACTCATATATCCACATTCACACTCACACACATTCACATTCACACTTATACTCACATGACTTACACCCACAGACACATTATGCCCCCACCCCCATTCAGACACACACACACACACACACACACACACACACACACACACACACAGAGTTTATCTCAGCTCTCTGAGGAGGACTTAGCTGGAACCAGAATGGGACACTTTAGAATTTTCTCCTTAATTTTCCTGTGTGGGCTGTTTAGGGATCTTACCATTGCTGCATTATTTCTCTTGCACTTATTTGTGTTTTTCTTCAAAAGATCCTCAGGGCTTTTTGTCACAAAATAAAAAATTTAAAATCATAGTACACGTATGCATGTTGCACATAAAATTTGCATAAACATAACAGAGATTCTTGCTAAGCCTAATAATGTTAAAAACAAGCAAAGAAGAGGACACAGTCAATCCCAAACTACAGGGTTCATAATTACTCCCTCTCAGTGGGTATCCCTTACATGTTTTGAACAGGGCCGCTTTAGTTGGTGGTTTTGATATTAAGGACTGAATGTTTTATGAACTAAAAACTCAAGCTTTGGCCTAAGATGGTAGCCCCAGGCAGCTGGAGGCCTTAGGGACACAAGTCTGTCTTGGACCTTTTGTGTCACTAATTGTGCTCACAGTGGCAGCTACCCTGGTGGTACCTTGCTCCAGGATGAATTTCTGGGTCCCGACTTAGCTGGGCTGTGTGTGGGCTGGAGAGCTGCCTAGGTAGCTTGCACAAAAGTGGGCATGCAGTAGTTAAATAACAAGACAGGAAAGTAAAAACATCCAACAGCTGTAGCTGGTAGAGGAGGGGGGCTGACAGCGCATCACTGGACTTGGGCCAGAGCTGAGGATGAATCAGGAGACGCCTCTGCAGGCTGTTTCCATCTCTTGCCACCCAGTGAACAGGGCAGGCTTTAAAATCTCTTGGTCCCCTTGTGAGGCAGATGGAAATTACATGAGGCAGAGAGAGGCCTGGGGCTGAGCAGCTCAGGCACAACAAAGGCCATCCCAGTAAACCAAGGAGCGCAGCTCACAGCCCACTTGGGAAAGGAGGGCAGACGCCCTTCATGTCCCCCGAGCAAAGGCAGGATTACAGTTACGAAAACAACTGACAAAGCTCTGTACCTTTAGGTCAAAACCAGGAACAACTGACGTTGGAGAGAGTGGGAATCCACTGTAATCTCAGTGTAAAAGCCAACATACAAAGGGCGCTTCTATCTGAGAAAGTGCCCTTCCCAGTGCCTACAAGCTAGGGATGTGGAAGGCCTGACACATGGAGGGGATCATGAGGATCACAGAACCAGGTGATAAAGAAGAGGGAAGATTGGACCGGGACTCAGAGGTCTGTGCCCACTTCCCGAGGAGGCTCCTTTGATTCTCAAGAGCAGAGATTGGAAATTCATACCAGAATCACACTGCATGTTAATTGCCTCTGATTTGTATTTTTCTTTCCCCGACTCTGTCCTTCGGTCTCTCTTTTTCTTATTTGAGATAATATTAAGATGTCACATTGGGCCCTAGAGAGAACCCCTGGGGCCTCGTCCATGAAACAGGAGTATCAGAAGGCCCAGAATTCATGTCCAGCAACCTGCAAGGCTGGTCCTCACTGAAGCCATTTGTCTGCGTGCTGAGCTCACCCTGCCATTTCCTTTGGTGACAGTTTGCCCTATGAGGGGGGAATTGGAACAGTTTGGGGAGTCTATTTGCCTAATGAGATGGTGGGTTTCAGATTGATAGACTTAGCAAACTTTAGGAAGGAGCAACACTCCTTTTCTCTGTTGGAAGTGTTCCCCAAGCCACAGGAGCTCTGAGCCCCAAAGGCCAGTTACCGTTTTCTTTCCAAACATATATGCTGCTCATCACCATGTGTGAGTAGATCCTAAGACCCCTGGCCTCAAAAAGGCAAAACTAACACTCCCCTCCCCCCCTCCCCTTTTAGGGTCAAAGCCAGGCTACTAATTCACTCTCTCTCTCTTAGCTTTATTTTAGGGTTTTGGGCCCATGGATCTAGGCCAAGATCCCCTTTTCCAAATGTAAAGATCTGAATTTCATGGGGCAGAGTGCTGGCGAAAATAGAGGGGAAATGGTAATGGTGACGGGTTGTGCGGTGGAGGCGGGGGTGCTGATGCTGTTAGTGATGATACTGATGTTGAGAGCATGGTGGAGGTGCTGGCGGTGGGGGGTGGGTGTCGTTGATGATGGTGGTAATATTGGTGATGAGGGTGACATGATGGTGGTGCTGATGGTGATGACCGTGATGAGCTGTGTATGGAGATGGTGATGGTGGTGGTGGTGGGGTTCGTGATGGTGGTGGTGGTGGGGTTGGTGATGCTAGTAGAGGTGGGGTTGGTGATCATGGTGGAGGTGGGGGTGGTGATGGTGGTGGAGGGGGTGTTGGTGTTGGTGGTGGAGGGGGGGATTGGTGATGGTGGTGGAGGTGGGGTTGATGATGCTGGTAGTGGTGGGGTTGGTGATGGTGGTGGAGGTGTTGGTGGTGATGGTGGTGGAGGTGGGGTTCGTGATGCTGGTGGTGGTGGGGTTGGTGATGCTGATGGAGGTGGGGTTGGTGATGGTGGTGGAGGTGAGGTTGGTGATGGTGGTGGTCGTGGGGTTGGTGATGGTGGTGGAGGTGAGGTTGGTGATGGTGGTGGAGGGGGTTTGATGTTGGTGGTGGTGGTGGGGTTGGTGATGGTGGTGGAGGTGGGGTTGGTGATGCTGGTGGTGGTGGGGTTGGTGATGGTGGTGGAGGTGGGGTTGGTGATGGTGGTGGTAGTGGAGTGGTGATGGTGGTGGAGGTGGGGTTGGTGATGGTGGTGGTCGTGGGGTTGGTGATGGTGGTGGTGGTGGGGTTGGTGATGGTGGTGGTGGTGGAGTGGTGATGGTGGTGGAGGTGGGGTTGGTGATGGTGGTGGTGGTGGGGTTGGTGATGGTGGTGGAGGTGGGGTTGGTGATGGTGGTGGTGGTGGGGTTGGTGATGGTGGTGGAGGTGGGGTTGGTGATGGTGGTGGTCGTGGGGTTGGTGATGGTGGTGGAGGTGGGGTTGGTGATGGTGGTGGGGATGGGGTTGGTGATGGTGGTGGAGGTGGCTAGTGCTGCTGTTGGCCGTGGTTGGTGTAGTGAGGTACAATCAATCCCTTCTCTCCCAAGGGAGCCCTGGGATTCTTTTATAAACTGTGCAGCTCTTCCTCAGACTTTTGTCTGTCCCAAGAGGAGCAGCTTCCTGAGGTGCTTTTCCCCATGGCAGGGGCATCCATGGTTACATCCTCATGGCAAGGAGTGGCCGTGAAGATTTGCTCAACTGTGACTCGACAGCTTCTTTTGTTGAAGAACAGGGAAGAAACCCTGGTGGGCCACCCTGCTACCCATTTATAGTTAACCACAATTTTCAGTTACCACAGTAAATTATGACCTCAGTGTATTTCTTAACCATAATGGTGAAGAAGGCAGGATTATCCCTATGGTAAAGACGAGGACACTAAGGCTCAGAGAGGGACAGTAGCTCGCCTGAGATCACACAGCTAAGAAGTAGGCAAGGCCCCACATGCCCTGCTGTGCTTCACCTCACTGCTGCATTCAGTCCATCACAGAATGGAGCACCCAACAACAATGTCTTGAACCCAGCCAGGAGGCTTGGACAGATAACGGCCAGTGTACCAGCAGGAGCCCCTTAAAAGACAGAAAGACAGGAGCCACCACTCTTAATGTGAGTTTTCACTGTCCTATTAAAGCCAGCACTGAATTTCTGACCAAAAAAAAAAAGGATATTTCTGTGACTAGAAATCCAGTCATTTAGGAGTTGCTCTCAACAAAAATGTCCTATTCCTTTTGACCCAGGAGTGTCCTTTCAGAAAAATACAGAGGTTTGGAAGGAGTCTATATTTTTCTATTAATTCCTACTTCAGAATAAATATTTAAAGAGGTTTCTGTTTGTAACATGTTTTTTTAAAAATTTATTTATTTATTCATTTATTTTTGGCTGTGTTGGGTCTTCGTTTCTGTGCGAGGGCTTTCTCTAGTTGCGGCAAGTGGGGGCCACTCTTCATCGCGGTTTGCGGGCCTCTCACCACCGCGGCCTCTCTTGTTGCGGAGCACAGGCTCCAGACGCGCAGGCTCAGCAGTTGTGGCTCACGGGCCTAGCTGCTCCACGGCATGTGGGATCCTCCCAGACCAGGGCTCGAACCCGTGTCCCCTGCATTGGCAGGCAGACTCTCAACCACTGTGCCACCAGGGAAGCCCCGTAACATGTTTTGTTAAAAAACAAACAACAGCACAGGTCTGCCTCAGGGAGCTGAGGAAAGGGAACCAAGAGTGATGGTTTGAAGCAAGATCACCTTGAAGCGAGGGCTGGTGGGTAGAGCAAGCAGACATGGGCCAGCTTTAGGACGCTGGGAAACACGGGGCTGTTTCCCCCCCTCCCAACTCAGTGGACATTTGGGTTTGGGTCATGCTTCCAAAGAGGGGGACAGGCAGGGACATAGCACCTTTAGGGTGAAACCAAATCTTAGCCGGCCAGACCCCAAGGGAAACCTGAAGAAAGTTGCGATGACTATACAGAGGGAGGGAGAGAGGTTGGAAGAGACGCAGTGGGTGAGGGGAAGCAATAAAAGAAAATAGCTCCTGCAGACGCAGCCGTGTCCACACACCTCCCTCAAGCCCTGTAGTCCAGGCTGCTGGGCTGAGAGGGAAATCAAAGCCAGAGACCAAGGAGCTGCCTCCAGAAGCCCCTTGCTTCTACTTCTGGGTACTGTGGTTGTAGCTATTACCTGTCCGGTTGTAGCTCTTACCCCCTACCTGGCAAAAGCCCGGAGACTCTGTGACGGTCCCATACAGCTAAACCAGAGCCCGCATCTTGGAATTTTCTGGTGCCCGTGCTTGCAAACATTTGAGGAGGAGAAAATGGAGAGCGAGAGATGGGCTCTGAGCGCTGATGGGCACAAGCTGCTGTGGGGCCTCGTTGGGTCCTGGCCTGTGAGCACTCGGTTTCTCCTTCTCCCTTCGCAAGCAGAGGACGGAGACAGAGGGGACAGAGTTGAGGGGCTTGCTCAAGAAAGCCGTGTGGGACCTGGGAGGAGTGGAGAGGTCCTGAAGGCCGAGGGGAGGAGCGCAAGGTGGGAGGGCATCTGTTTCCTTAGTAACAGCAAGCAGAACAGTCTCCCTGCCTTGTGATCTCCCTGAAGAGCTTTGTGGAGCCTTTCCCAGTGTGTCAGGGGAAGGCTGCGCTGGTGATTTTGTTCTGCCACAGATTTTACAAGGTAGGCCCCCCTTGGGCTGGGAAAGAAAGGGCCTGTTGGACCTGACTTGATAATAGGCACCTGGGACACCAGGACGAAGGCAGCCACAGATGCAGGAGAGGAAGATATGGCTGCCTTTCTCCAACCACCACGAAGAGGGGAAGACTTGTAGCCTCAGGTCATTTTACTGCCACCTATTCCTCGTTTACTGCATTCAGAAAAGCACTCAACCCTGCTGAATCTTCATCCATGCATCAGTCCTGGGATTATTCCTTCATGTACTGACTTATTCAGCAATTACTGATGAAGTACCTCTTATGGGCTGAGAGCTTACTGGATGATGGGGAGACAGCCCCAGCATTTATTGGGTGCATCATTATCCCCATTCTACAGACAGGAAAACTGAGGCACAGAGAGGTGTTAGAGCAGTGAATGTGCTAGAGCTGTTCCCTGCCCTCGGGCGCTTATATTCCAGTATGGGAGGCGGACATCCAACAAAGAATTAAACAGTTACTTAATTATAATTGTGGTGGAATGTCATAAAAGAGGTGGGAGCTTGTCCTAGTCTGGGGAAAAGATATGAAAAAAGGTTAGGGAATGGCTTTAAAGGACCTAGAGACAGGCCAGGGCTGGAATGAGGCAAGAGGGGCCCCAGGGTTGGAAAGGGTGCACTCACAAGGGCCCTAGATGCACCCTCTCCCGCTCCATCCCGATCCCAGAGGTGACAACTTGGAGAAGGCGAGAGGGAGGTGTTGGCTCCAGACAGGAGCAGGGATAAGCAGAGGGAAAGCAGAGGGTTTGGGAATGGATGCAGGTGAACTGAGAGATTTGGGGGTAGCAAGATGGGAAAATTTCTGACTGTTTTCTGTTTTCTCAGTAAAACACCAGACAAGATAGTCATCTGGGAGTGAAGACAGAGGAGGGGATACAGGCAGTCTGAGGACAGAAAAGAAGGCCCTCGAGGGTTGTATTCAGGAGGGGAAGAGCCTACCTTGGCAGTCCAGGTGAGGCCCTCTGAAGACTTGTGGGCATCATGAATTTAGGGTGAGACCAGTTGGCACAGTTGTGTGTTTTGCTCCAGCAGGAGTCTGCTACTTGGGTAGAGGTGTGGAGTGTGTGAATGGATGGATTTGACCTGAGCTGGGGTTTAAACAGGTGAGCACATGGGAGGGAGAGAGGGGGTGGGGAGAGGTTGGCAGGCATTGAGTGCAACGATGGATCCCAGAATGTAATTTGTGGGGAGAGGAGCGTAGGGACTTGAGGGGAGTAATGGATAAGGAAACAGTGGCTTCTGATCTGAAAGTTTCCGTGGAGAAGCAGGCTTGGTGGCTTGGGATGGGCCGCCTGAGTAAGTGAGCAGGAAGGTGGTGTTTTATCAGTGGTGACAAGGTCAGGAGAATGACTAAGGGGGAGGGTGCCTGGCGAGGTGCATTAGAGGAAAAGAGAAAAGGAGGTGAAGGAGTCAAAGGATAGAAATGCCAAGTGTTGGATGAGTTTGGATGAGTCATCTGTACATGTACTGAAATTGTGGTTACAGAGCCAGGGTGGAGAGAGAGATAGGGAGCCAGGTGCTAGAAACTTCCACAAGTAAGAGGCAATCACTTAGGGATTGTTAGATGACAGGACCAGAGAGGGATTTGGACCCTCTAGTTTAAAAGCATGAACTTCAAAGGAGCTGGGACTTTTGTAGGGAGAAGGATGGAAAATGCCTTGGAAGTGGAAGTCTCTGAGAACAAAGCAGCCTACACTTGCTGGGGTCTTCAGGGCGCACCCAGTTCCAGAGTTAGGGCAAGAAGCGGAAAGGAGGCTCAGAGAAGATGGCAAGCCTCCGGAAGCTTTCATTGATGGTAGAATGCGAGCTCTGAAGGGCCCAGCGGGAGGGTTTGAGGGCTGAGGTGGATTGGGGTGGGTGTGGAAAGTCCGAACATGTCCAGAGCAGTCCAGGGAGAGTAGAATGGGGGTAATAGTAGATCTGGAGACTGAGACCACTCATGGTCTATAAGATGGAGACCATTTTTGGGGAGGTGAGGGGGAAAGAGTGCTAATAGCTCTGCCAGTAATGATTCATGTATTTTTTTGTTAACATCTTTATTGGAGTATAATTGCTCATGTATTTTAAAAAAATGATTTCCATTTATAATCCTTTGATTGCAAATGATGATAGAAAACATTTCATCTTGAACACACCCTGGGTTATAGCTTTCCTGAAATTGCTCAACTGGGCCCTTTCTGAGGGTTTCATCAAACGCCGGGCTCCTTGGCCTCTGCCCTCCGAGACTCACACCACCAGGAAGAGCATAAGGAAAGGGCAGGGAGTGCTGAGTTTGCAGCTCTCCGTGAAGCTGCTTACCCCAGGGCATGGCTCTCTCCCAACGTCCACCAGAGACGTCAGCCTGGAGGCTCAGGCCGTGGTGCTGCCGGGAAGTCGTGTTGGAGCTGCAGAGGCTGAGCTGGTAGAAACGATCTGGTCAGAGAGGTCATAGCCATGCCTCACCCTTCTCCCGCTCCTGCCCAAGTTCACGTTCCCAAAACACTTTTCCTGAATGGGAAGGAGAAGGCGCTATGGATGACTTTTATATTTGGGATCCCAAGTGACTTTTTATGATTTTATGATTCCTCCCTCTTGTCTCTAGAATTAGTACATTTATCTTGGGAGCAGGGATTCTTTTGTTGGGGAGTTCTGTTCTGCATTAAAAGGACACACGTTGGGCTTCCCTGGTGGCGCAGTGGTTGAGAATCTGCCTGCCAATGCAGGGGACACGGGTTCGAGCCCTGGTCTGGGAGGATCCCACATGCCGCGGAGCAACTGGGCCCGTGAGCCACAACTACTGAACCTGCGCGTCTGGAGCTTGTGCTCCGCAACAAGAGAGGCTGCGATAGTGAGAGGCCCACACACCGCGATGAAGAGTGGCCCCACTTGCCGCAACTAGAGAAAGCCCTCGCACAGAAACGAAGACCCAACACAGTCATAAATAAATAAATAAATAAAAAATAAAAATAAAGGAATTCCTTTAAAAAAAAAAAAAAAAGAAAGGACACATGTTCAGGAATTCCCTGGTTGTCCAGTGGTTAGAATTCCAGGCTTTCACTGCCAAGGGCCTGGGTTCAATCTCCCTGGTCGGAAAAAAAAAAAAAAAAGGACCCACATTGGACATGCCGGGGAGGAGAGGTGAAAGAGCCTACAGTGAGGTTTCCCAGGGCAGCAGCTGGTGTGCCACGTGGGCACCTTCGTACAGGACCAGGAATTGTCGTCATCTCCATACTAATGTAAAGATCACGCTCGGGAAAGAAAATAGGTAAAGTTTTAGAAACCCCAAATGCAATAGATATGCAAGAATCCAACAAACTGAATCCAGAAGGAGCACCCAGGCTCAGCCTAACACCCTCTGAGCCTCCCCCCCCCATCCAGCTCTTTATTGAGTGTCCACAGGAAAGAGATGACAGAGATGGCTGTGGCCCGAAGGGGCCTTGATGGAATGTCCTGGGGGGGCATTTGCAGAGTGCCTCGAGTTTTAAAATGTCATGAATCAGAGTGACCCCAGTGAACGATTGTGCCTGATATTCAGGAGGATACACGCATGTGCACACATACACACACACACACACACAAACATACACATGTCAAAACACTAGCGGCAAAGTCTGCCAAATCTGTGACTCAGTTAGCCTGAGCTCTTGGTCTAATCATAGCTCGGTTTGGGGATGAAAATGTAAATGGGGAGGTGGGCTAAGATCAAACACTTCCGGGGCTGATCATCTGGAATTTTCCCAGCAAAAACTCTGAGTTTGCATGCTTGGAGTTGACGTGTGTGTGGAAGCCAGAGAGGGGCTAGGAAAGGGGGAGACTAGTTTTCGTAACCTTTAACACCTTATCGTTTACAAAGGTCTTTCATGCAGGTGGTCCATGCGATCCTCACGGCATCCCTAAGAGGCAGCTAATGTCGGTCCTCTTTCTGGAGGAGGAAACCGAGGGGCTCAGAGTTTAAATCTCTGCAGATCCAAGCTCTGAGGTCTTCAGGCTCATTAACTTCCACCCCCTTCACCCTTAATAATGCAAAAGTCAAGTACAATGAATTCTTTAAAGACAGTCCTTTACCTCAGAAAAATTCCATAGAAGGGTGTCACACAAATCAATGAATTTTACCTAATCTGTTTACACAGGTGCCACTATTCACTGTTGGAGAATCTCATTTGTTGCTGGGAAGCATGGAGATAGCAGGCTGTGGATCTGAGCTAATTGCCAGTGGACCCTAAACGATACATCATTTTCCAGAACATTCTAAGAAGGGGTTAATTGCTGAATGCTTGAAGGAACTTACACCAGCTGAAACAGCTACTAAATCAGCCATAAGATCAAGTGGTTACTTTGCCAGTGGTGCCCTGACCCCCATCTTTCAGTTAAATCTGTGCGCCTCTCCCCAGAGCAGCCAATCCGTTCGGAATTGTCCACAATTCTTGGGGGAGGACGTGGCACGTCAGTGCCTTGCTGCAGCATGTGCACTGCTAAAGGCATACCTCCAGGTGCTCTGGGCTGTCCATTTGGCTTCCTGAGACAGTTCAACTCTTTAGCTGCACAGACCTCGCTGAGGGGCATCCTGGAAACTGACGCATCTTGGATAAAGGCAAGCCTTGCTGTAGGTTGGAAGTAATTTAAACTAAAAGCTGCCCTGCAGGGGAAAACCCTATGAGTCCTCCCAGAAAGAAAGGCATCTTTTAAATTTGTGACCTCATTCTCAGTGACCGGCTTTCCCCCTTCTTGCTTGTCTTTGTTTCATTTTAGCCAGAGGAAGAGGGAAGGGAGAAGAGTTGCTGGGATGGGCTAGGACGGCCCCAGACAACCGGGGTGGGGTTCAGGGGAGCTTGAGTGCAGACCGGGTCCTGAGGCTGTGGCCCTTCACATCGACGCAGGAAGCCCAGCAGAGGCAAGGGAAGGGGGGCTGGGCGGTACTCAGATGCCCAGTTCACACCAATGCCTGGCAGTGGGCACAAGTCTCGGCCTGAGCTCCCAAGGTGGTCATTAGGAAGATGGTTTCCATGATTGGGTGACAACATGGGCAGCCTTGGCCTGTACTTCCCATGGCTGAGCGGGGCCTGGCAAAGGCAGGGGCTGAGAAGCCTAAAGGAATAAAAAAACTCATCTCGAATTATTCCAGCTACTAAAAAGAAATGATAATTATGTAAAGTGATAGAGGTGATAATTATTGCTACGGTGACAACCATATGGCAATATATACATGGATCAAATTAACATGTACACCTTAAATTTACACAATGTTATATGTCAAATATATTTCAGTTAAAAAACTTTAAAATAAATGAATAAATATTTTTTAAAAATGCATCTCACTTCTCTAGGAGAGCATGACATCATGATAACAGCAGATTCCTCCCAGCCAGACTTTCCCAGAGAGTGGAGGGGGAAAAGGGTCTCCCAGGGAGGGGCTGACCGAGCAGCCTGGAGGGAAGACGGCAGGAGACTGGGGAGGTTGGTTTGGTGATACAGATGGGGCAGGGAATCGAGGCTGGACAGAGACACACAGTGATTTCTCCTCTCCGGCGATTGTCATGCCCACATCACTTCTGGGACAAGGAAAATGTGATATGGGGCTGGAGAACCACAGAGCACTGGAGTGGGCAGACAGGAGCAAAATCTGCTGGGCTGCAGGGAGACTCATGGTACCAGAGTACTCACGGTAACCAGTTCAATATGGGGAGGTCTCAGAAGGCCAACATCTAGGCTTTTTAGGCAGGCCAGGTTGCCTAGAAACTCCATCTCTCCAAGCAGCTTGGGGACCAGCAGGTCATGGCTCTGCCCTCACCCTGCATGCTCTCAGGCTGGGACCACACAACATCTCAAGCCTTTACACCTGCTTCCACTTCCACCTGCTGTGGCCTCCCTCTGCATCTTCCCTCTCTATCTCCAGTGTGGCCCATTTGACAAGGCTCAGTTAAAGCCCCACTTCTTCTTCTTCAGCTTTCTGCCTCAGTTTCAAGATTCCTGTGTCTCTCATAAGGTTCTTGGAAGGGGAGAAATGAAACAAAGTATATGAAAACACTCATTAAATACTAAAGAGCTATGAAAATATGAGAAAGTTACATTTTATTAGTAGTTGTCATTAGAACTAGAGTCTATCCCTGTTTTATGTACTACATGATGAAGAATCTACACTGTGTATTATTTCATTGCTGAGTAAAAGGTAATTACCAGATTGATTGGTTGATTGATTCCTGCCCTCCATCAGAATAGCCTGCTTCTCAGAGAAGACAGAGAACAGAAGTCCAAGAGATCCGTAACAATGCTATTCAGGGGGCCCATTTACTCTCCTCACAGTGTAACTATGGTAACCAGGTTAGCCTCTAATTGCCCTTCGGAAGGATTTCAGCTTGGAATCCAGCATGGCTCAAGAAGCAGTTATTTGGACAGGGCACGGTGGAACCACATGACCTTTTATGAGCCGACTTCAGAGGTCACCTAGCATCACTTCTGCCATACTCTGTTGGGTCAAGGTAGTCACAGAGTTCCACCCTGGTCCAAAGGGAGGGAACATAGATCATCCCCCCCCCCAACCCCAACTTCTTGATAGCAAGGTTCTAGAAAAAAGTTTGGCAAACTTGTTCTTAAAGGGCCAGATAGTAAATATTTTAGACTTGCCTGCCATACAGTGTCTGTTGCAACTCCGACTCTGCCAACATAGCAGAGATACAAAAGCAGCTGTTGACAAAATGGGCATGACCTTGTTCCAAGAAAACTTTACAAAAACAGGTAGCTAGTCTGCAGGCTACAGTCTGTGGACCTCTCTTCTAGAAGAATATATACAAGGAGAGATGTTGCAACTGTTTTTGGAAAATACAACCGGCTGCAGCCCACTTTCTGCTCAGAGCAGAGAGAATTCCTTCACATCACGTCAGTGCCACGGGTACTGGAAGATTCCTCTGAGTGGATCAGGGGTCAGGCTGGCTCACAGAACCTTGGGAATGACTTTTTGACGCTTCACCATGTCAAGGAGGCATCATGAGTCCAGGTGACAGAGTGTTTAAGCCAAGGAAACTCTTCTTCTGCTCCATTTCCCACCCCTTCCCATTGCCATGGCAGTGCGTAGCCTGGGCCACTGTCAGCCCGGTTGGTGAGCTTCACCTTCGGGGATCCTCGGGAATCTGCTCTTCCTCTCTGGGGCCCCTGGCATCCTGTGGCCTCCACATGTCAGCCAAGAGCCCCAGATCTGGAGTTTACTGAACATCTTGGCACCAACAGGATTTCTTGGGTCCTTCCCCAAGTACAGAACCAGATGAATGCCAAAGCTGCAGAAAGGTAAAGGTGACGTCTTTGAAGGTTAGAAAGCAAGTGCTGGTCTCTGGTCACCTTGTCTAGCCTGGCCGTGAAAGGGGACAGAGAGTGGCCAACCCAGGAGCCTCCAGGACTGTGCCCTGTGCCGGGGCTGTGTTGCTGTAGTTCCCTGATTACCGCTGATGCTTCCCCTCACGGCTCTTGTGCACAGGCCTCTTCCAGAGCTGAAAGCTCAGCTCTGATCCGCTGCCTATGTTAAGCCAAGATAGAAAATGTCTTAGTCTTCTCTCCCTCCATCTGCCTCCAATGCGGCTTTAGTTCTGTTTCTGTGTTCTTTCTCCCATCCATCCTCTCTCTTTTATCCCAGTACATACTCAGACACATGTTCACTCTCACACATTTCCTTCACAGAACAACTAGAATCAGAGCCCTGAAGACTGCAGCTAAACCTGCATTAAGAGACAGGAACTGATTTTTTTTTTTTTTAAAGCCCCTATGTTGAGATTTTTTCACTGTTGAACACAGATCATGGACAGTCTGCTTATGGGTAGCTGGGTTGGAGGTCATGTCGGGTCAAGTTCTGATTCCTCCTGACCACTGGACCCCACTCCAGTGATGGGGTATGGCCAGGGGTACTGGGGAAACCTCTGACCACTTTATGTTTTGAGATGGGCCCCAGGGGAGGAAGGCACATTGGAACTGCAGCTCCGTACAGACTTGGGAGTTTGCCCCCTTTCCTGTGATGTGTCTGAGTCTTTTCGCTCCTATGGAAGTTTCTGTAACAAACTGACTTCCTTATTTGACTAAATACGTTTTTCTCCTATGTCTGATTATACTGGAAAATATATGCAGAGTGGAAAAGGCCATGCAATTCCTTCCCATATGAGCCTGTGTGTGAAGGGGCCGGGAGGAATGAAGACAAAATTTAGCTTTCCTTTCACATGGGCTCTTGGTACAGGGATCTGGTTTCTGGATCTTAAACACAAATTGATCACAGGCCAAACACTGATGGAATATGACTTTCCTAGTAACAACCCCGCCTCACCCCCTCTCCACGCCCTGGTTTCAGTAGCTCTCACTCACAGATGGCCATGGCTTATGGAAGCCTTTTGGCTCAGGCCGGAGAAGCAGGCACTGACACTGGGCTGGCAGGAGGAACAGCCCTATCTTGGAGCAGGATGCCCCGAACCTGGCAGGGTGCAGGAGAAGGTCACACGGTGACGGTGACTCCTCCTCTCCTCCACTCCTGCTCTCCGGGGATGCTGTCACCTGGTGCAGTCAGAGGTAGTCACAATTGTGACAGGGAAGAGCCAATTTTGACTCCATGTTGGATCTGTTTCTTTGACTTTAGCCTTTGCTTTTCATTGCTTTTGTTTTTATAATCACACATAATGACCTGCCTCAGGGAACCCTACCCACCTGTGAATGGCTGCAAGAAAGAACAAATGAACACACACCCTCCCTGAGGCTGGCCGTTCCAGGTGTTTTGCAAGACTGATGGCCCTTTTTACTTTACTTCCTCCCTGCCTCTCCCTCTCTATTTTCTGCCTTTTTACTTTACTTCCTTCTCATTCTATAAAAGAAACTGGCATCCAGACCCCAATAATTTGGGTTTTTGGGGACCCTAGTCTGCCATCTTTTTGGTCTGCCGGCTTTCCGAATAAAGTCGTATTCCTTGCCTCAATACCTCGTCTTCCAATTTATTGTCCTCTCATGTGGTGAGCAGAGCAAGTTTCACTCAGTGACATAATGACTCTCCACATTGGCTGCGGGAAGGTCCCAAAGACTCCCTGCTGTGTCAGGCATCAACTCTTTCACTGTTGTATTAGTCTGGATTCTCCAGAGAAATAGAACACTATATATGAGTAACTCCAAATATATATTCAAACTGGAATATATGTATATACATTCCAATATACAAGGAATTGGCTCTCATGATTATAGAGGCTGAATGGTCCCAAGAGCTACAGTCAGCGAACTGGAGACCCAGGAGAACAGATGGTGTAAGTTCCAGTCTGAATCTAAGTTCAAAGGCAGGAGATGACCTAGGTCCCAGCTTGAAACAGTTAGTCAGAGAGAAGTCCCCTCTTGCCTATCTTTTTGTTCTACTCAGGTCTTCCATTGATTGGATGAGGGCCACCCACAGTAGGGAGGACAATCTGGTATACTCAATCTACTGATTCAAATGTTAATCCCACGTAGAAACACCCTCACAGACACACCCGGAATAATGTTTACCCAGCTACCTGGTACTCCTTGGCTCAGTCAAGCTGACATAAAATTAACTCTTATGGTCGCCGAATCAAAGGTGGGGTCCAGGGTGCTGAGGGGAGAGATGGAGTTTCCTGGATGGTGGTGGGCACCTGGAGACGAGAGATAGTGATACTTACCAATCAGTGTGGGTGTATTTCGATATTTTCACAGCTAGTTTGGCTGTATCTTTGTGCTTCAACTCAACAACAGCTCTGCCTTGAGCCCAAGTCATCTATTGCAGCTTCCATGATGTTCTGGGAATTGCTACACCTCCTGCCCACTTTGTAGTAATGCTCAGAATATCGTGGAAGCTCCGATATGTGACTTAGGCTAAGTTAATAAGATGCATCCACAGCCAAACCAAGAGATCCAAAGAGCAAAGATGAGAGAATTGATTTGGTTGGCAGTGGAGGAATCGTCAGTCTCCCTGAGTGCAGTGGTGGCATCCAGGAGCAGAGGTGGTGGCTGTGTTGAGTGTCTACCATGTGGCAGGTGTGGTGTTAACCATCCTCACACCTGTTACCTCCTCAGGCCCCGCAGTCAGTCATACTCAAGTCTGAATCCTCACTGTCTGTGTGATGTGGGGCAGGTTCCTTTGTGTCTACAAGCCTCAGTTCCCTTCACTGAAAAACTGGCATAATGATAACACCTACCTAGTGGGGAGTCACAGGGAGAAATGAGAATTTGGGCCAGAAAAAAAGTAGAGTCTGGGCCCTTCTGGGAGATCGTCAGAATGTCCCACTGCACTCGCCAGAGTTCTGATCTTGAAATAGGAGGGAAGGAGGCAGGGCACAACCTTTGAAAGAATGACATAGACCGAGGACATAACATAAACTGATTAGAACAAAATGGGTCCAAGATGACGGACAAGTCGACTTCCACTAGACCTTGAGCCTCAGTATACGCTCACTGTAACACACCAGCATGCTGTTGACACACCCACAGCCGCCATGACAGTTCCAAGGCCGACCTGTCATGGGCGGTGGCCCAATTCCTGGAAATCCCCTCCCCTTCCTACAATAGCTCCTCCCACTCATTAGCCTATGAAATTACCCACCACTATAAAAACTGACAACCCCATACCCTGGTGCCTTTCTCACCTTCTGAGATGACCCACACTCTGTCTGTGGAGTGTGGAGTGTGTTTCTCTCTAAATAAATCCACTTCTTACCTATCACTTTGTCTCTCACTGAATTCTTTCTGCGATGAGACATCAAGAACCTGAGCTTCATTAAGTCCTAAAACCAGGTGTGTGATCTCAGTTGGAAGACCGTGGGTTTTGGCCGGGTTTGAGTCCCGACTCCATGGGGTCAAGTCCCAGTCAGGGTCTAGGCTGGGTTCGAGTCCCAGCTGCCTGGGTTCAAGTTCCAATCCAAGGTGCATTGCTTCAATCTGATCCTAATTATGTCCTCTGAGTCCAGGAATAGGGGGCTCAGGACAGTGGGCATCGATGTGTAAATACTGGAAAGGTATTACCTTTGATAATGAAATGTTCCTCTGGAATTTATTTCACCGTCCTTTGCTAGCCTGTGAGCATCTCCAGGTGTTCTAACAAAACTGAATTTCAGAACCTGCCAAGTTTAGGACCAGCGCTGCGGGTGACATCGTGAAGCTGTGGCTCACTTCAAGAAACTAGTCTGAGGAGCCAACTCACCCTGCAAAGTGCGTCTCTGCCTCGCTTAATACCGTCTCTTCTTTCTTCCCTGCTCTTTCCTCTTGCTCCTTCTTGCCCCTTTCCTTCCTCCTCGTTATCCTTCTTTCCTTTTCCCCTTCTGTTCTGTCTTATCATTTAGTTAACGCGTCTTCCTCCCCTTCTCCTTCTGGTCACCTTCTTTTTCCTTCTGTCTCTTTCTCTGTCTCTTGCTCTCTTTATCTCCCCATACGTGCACGTGCATGCGAGTGCACGCATGAGCACATACACGATGATAATTGTCACCTGCAACTTCCACGTTCAATACACCTAGAAGAAGAAGACAAAGACAAACTGCAGAGAAACATTGTTGTGATGCCATTCAGTAGAAAAATACTGAACATTACTTGGTGCTTTTTTTTTCTTTTTTCTACAAGAGCACTGTGGTAAATGAATGGCAGGAGATAAGATAATCTTGATGATTATCAGCCATTCTCGTCACTGTGCATCTGACTTTTGCACACTCGACATTTCCCTAGCATCCCCGTACAGCACCAACATCACCCTGGGTCCCCAAATTAAAGCCATTCTTTAATGAGCGTTCAAGAGAGAAGGCAGAGGATGGAATTTCGGGCCACTGAACTGCAGAGATGTGTGTAGACGGTAGGCAGCTATTTTATCCCCTACTACTGCCCTGCCCTGTGAGGGACTTTTTAAAGGCCTCTTTGGGGTATAACAGACACTGAAGCCTTCTAACAAGCCTAACTTTGAGGAGTCAGGTGAGCCTGGAGAACTCTGTGGAAGGGAGAGGAGCCCCAGACAGCCATCCTGAATAGAACAACAACTAACATTTTTACAACACTGTTAGACCTCAAAACATCTTCACCTTAATGGCCTTGGAGGGTCTGCCTTTGCAGGGGCAGATGGGGAAAGTGAGGCTCAGAGGGGTTAGGTGTTTCGGCCAAGGTCACCCAGGAAGCTGAAAAGGGATGAAAACTCGAACCCAGGTCATCCAACTCCGAATATTCTTGTAATATTTCTTCAGGTGGATTACTTGAAATTAGCCCAAGTATAACATGCCAAGTGGTGGCAGTCACATTTCTTCAGCTACACAGAAGCAATTTGGCGAGGGGAATTCACCCCATCTCCCTCACCGAGACCCCCTGATTCCTCTGGAGAGAGTGCAGAAGCACCCAGGTGTCAGAGTTTGGACCCAATGAGTGTCCAGCACAGGCCCCAGGGTGGAGACGCGGGTGTCCTGCATGGTCACGCATCAGACCCCCTCCCAGGCTGGGTGAAATAGCCCTCAAATGTCTCATTTCTCTCTGGTTCTGATTCTAAATTTGCCAATCTTAGGAGAGATTTAGCCCTTCAAGGACAACAGTATTGGGAAAGTGGAGGCCTGGTTATGGGAGAGAAGCCATCTAATTCTTGGACGTGGGAGCTTCTTGCTGGGAATGCACAGGCTTGGTTTATATCACTGTCTTCCTGCAGCTGGCTAATTCTGGAGAACCAACACAGTTGGGTTTCCTAAACTTCACTGGGGCTGAGGACCACTCACTGACCAGCTGCCCATCCTGGAGGCCTCCTGGTGGTCAGCAGGCAGGCCTGCAGGCAGCCTGGCTTCACCACCACCCTTTTATGTTCAGCACAAAATAACAGTGTTTATAACTGCAACAATCTGGAGGCATTAGAAATGCCCAGGATTAAGCAAACTATGGTAGAGATGGCCTGAGTTCACAGATGATCCCCAGAGAGGAACAGATGAATGAGGTGCCATGGAGACAGGAAATTTGCTGTTATGATAACTGTGTAGCAGCCTGAAAAGTGTCTGACATGTGCTAAATAGAAAAAAAAAAAATCAGAGCCTGGAATGATAATGGCACATGATTCAACAACAGTAAAAAATTATGTAGGGCATCAGGATCAAGAATGGAAGAATAGAGATGTGAAAACAAAAACAGTTGATTATTACATTCTGAGTGAAAATGTTTGTATTAGTCAGTTTTTACTGTGATGATGCTATGTGACAAATAATCCCCACACTTCTATTGGTTTATAACAACTAATACTTATTTCTTGCCAGTTGGTTTGCAGGGTGATTGTAGGCCAGATGTGGATCAGCTTGGCTAGGCTGTACTCAAGGCTTTAGGTGAGGTACAAATGTGCTCCATGTACCTTCATTCTGAGCCCATATTCCATTTGCCAAAGCAAGTCACGTGACCAAACCCAAAATAAGTGGGATGAGGAGGTGTATTCCAGTCAGTGAAGCTGTTAAATTGTGTCCATTCAAATTCATATGTTGACATCCTAACCCCCAGTACTTCATAAAGTGACCTTATTTGGAAATAGGGTCTTTATAGAAGTAATCAAGTTCAAGTGAGGTCATTAAGATGGACCCCAATCTGAAATGACTAGTGTCCTATTAAAGGGGAAAATTTGGACACAGTGGCCCAGACAGAGGGAAGACAATGTGAAGACACAGGGAGAAGACAGCTATTTACAAGGCAAAGATAGAGGCCTGGAACAGATCTGCCTCTCACAGACCTGAGAAGGAACAAACCCTACCAACACCTTGATCTTGGATTTCTAGCTTCTAGAAATTTGAGGAAATAATTTTCTGTTGTTTAAGCCACCTTAGCCACGGAAGGAGAAAGAAGGGAAGGAAGAGTTAATGACAGATAATACAATCTATGGCAATGTTATTCCATGAGTCATTTTTAAATTTAAAATATAGCATAGTGAAGAATTCATTGAAAGTCCTTTTCTCATTAGCAATGTCTATGACAATAATAATAATAACAATAACAACAGCAACAACGAAACAATTAAAATGCGAGCACTATCACATGCCAGGCATTGTCTTAAGCTCCTTATATATATAGACTTCTTTAATCCTCAAAACAAAATAATATCTCTGAGATAGAAACTATTGTTATCTTCAACTTAAAAATGAAGGAACTGAGGCCCAGAGGGGTTAAGCCACTTGCCTAAGCTCACGCAGGATAGTGGTCGAGCTGGGATATAGCCCAAGAGAATTCTGTTTCCAGAGCCTGAGCCCCTAACCACGCTACTACATGCCCTCCCTCACACTCAAAACTATTTTCTTTCCCTTTGGGGCTCCCCGGTACATTTCAATGATCTGGTCACATCAGGCAGGCAGATTTTATTTCTTATCACAGCTCACAGTCTTTTGGGATCAAGTCCCTACATACCTGCTTGGCCTCATCACAAATCACTGTCTCCTTCACTCCAGCCACACGGACCTTCTTTTGGTTCCTGAACATACCAAGGTGGTCCCTGCCTTCAAGCCTTTGCTCTTGCTGTTCCTTCTGCCTAGAATACCCTTTCCCAGATCTTTGGATGTACCTTCTTGTTATTCAAATCTGAGCTTAAATGATGTTCCCCAGAGAGCCGCTCACTCCCATCTCTCTCCCATCACATTGTTTCATTTTTATTTATGGTTCTTTTCAGTACCTGAAGTTATCTTTAAAAATTTATCTGTGTACTGGTTCGTTGTCTATCTCCTTCTGTCTAGAATGCAAACCCTGTAAGAGAAGGGACTTTGTTTATCTTGTTCATGGTATTTCCAGTACATAGCGTAGTTTGTGTCACAGAACAGCTGTTCAATAAATATTTGTTGAACAAATGAATAAAGTTCTCACTCTGCCATGACATGAAGTGGACTTTCCAGAAGCATCCTGTCTCCAGGTCTCCCTCTGTCATTTTCAATGATACAAGGAGATCCAGAGACACATGATCCACATAGAGGCAGGATGATGCTATGAAGCTAAATTTTATTTCCAAGCAAACACCATCTTTGCGTCTTAGTCATTGTGGTTGGAAGCAAGTGAAGTCATTCATTCCATCCAAGAAGAAAGGTCAGAGGGAAAATAGTCACACAAGGCGCGTGAGGAACGGACACCCAGAGTTGAGTTTCTGTGGCTTTGGCTTCACGATGATTATTTACTGTATTGCATGAGGTTGGATAGATCTGAGCCTGTCGAGAGAAGACACTACTTCAGTTGTCTGGGTTTGGGTTAGATTTGGGCTGCTGGGCCATCTGGAGAGGTCTGGGGCTCCGTGCTGAGGGTCTGATCTCTACGCGGCTGTAAACACTTCATTGCTCTGCCAGTTCTGCTTCATGGGTTGCATGTCTGTCATCTTGAAGTTGTGTGGGAGGAATTGGACTCTGAGTTGGTTTCTCTTTTCTCATGAAGCCATCTAGGGGACTGAGGTGGGGGAATAAATTACCAAACTTCTGAAGCGTACCTTTAGCCACTGTCCAAAGTGTCTGGGCTGAATACTGGGCATCTCAGACTGTGGGTCCTGAGGCTGTGTTGGCTGAGGCTCTCGCACCCCAGGCGGATGAGAGAAGCTGTGTCCCCTCTGTGGAGGCAGAGGACTCAGTGGGCAGTAGAGACCCGATCATCTGAAGTGTTAGACCCTGCCTCTGTTTTGTAGAAACTTGTTAGACAAGAAAGTTACTAGTGATTTAGACGTTCAGGGTATCTTTCCTCAAAGAATGCAAGACTCTTAGTGGAATTTAATAAATGTTGAGGTTTGATCTTGATGGAACGCTAGAGTTGACAATTACTTAACTTTCTTAACTTACTTAACTTTCTGCAGATAATAGATTTATCTGCTTTTGAAGATGGCCAGGATGGGGGGAAGGGCAGGGAGGAGTTTGAGGTCCCACATCTCTGTCCTTGTGGAGGGCTGCTTCCAGTAGAAGGGGCTTGGGCATCAGCAACTTATCCCCTAGGCTGAAGAAACCCACTCAAGATAGCTTAAGTCCAGGACTTACCTGGTGGTGCAGTGGTTAAGAATCTGCCTGCCAATGCAGGGGACATGGATTCGAGCCCTGGTCCGGGAAGATCCCACATGTCACGGAGCAACTAAGCCTGTGCACCACAACTACTGAGCCTGTGCTCTAGAGCTCGTGAGTCACAACTACCGAGCCTGTGTGCCACAACTACTGGAGCCTGCGTGCCACATCTACTGAAGCCCACGCACCTAGAGCCCGTGCTCCACAAGAGAAGCCACCACAATGAGAAGCCTGCGCACAGCAACGAAGATTAGCCTCCGCTCGCCACAGCTAGAGAAAGCCCGCGTGCAGCAACTAAGACCCAACACAGCCAAAAAAATAAAAAATAAATAAATAAATAAAACTTACTAAAAAAAAAAAAGATAGCTTAAGTCCAAAAAAAGGAAAATTCAAATAAGGGTAAGTTTTATCATTCTCTAAAGAAGGCTACTGCCAAGAGCAGACATTCATCTCTCTGTCGCTATGCTCATCTACAAATTTTTAAATTAAAGTTTTATGTGCTAAAACTTTTTATTGAAGTATAATATATATATACAGAAAAGTACACATATCACAAGCATAAGGCTTGATAAATTTTTGCAAACTAAACACACCTATGTAACCAACACCAGATCAAGAAACAGAATTATTGCCAGCATCTTAGAAGCGACACCCACTCCCCTTTCCACTCACTATCCCACGAGACTGACTGCTACCCAGATCTCTAATGCTTAAATTAATGAAAGGCAGCCATTAAGGAGATACTGAATGCCTCAAAGTCATCTCATCTCAAGATAAATGTGCTCTGCCCCCTCCTAGTTTTATTCTATTTGTTGTATTTACTTTTAATTATATTTACTATTAGACCTCCATATGATAATAAGTAGTATAACACAACTGGAATCTCACTTACTGCTCAAGTTCTACTGAATTAACAAATCTATCCCTTTCTACTCTTAATAATAATGGTTGAGACCGCCCCGTGTTACCACATGGCAAACATTGTTCTGATTACATAAGTTGACTCATTTAATCTTCACAACAGCCTGATGTAGTATTTTTATTATCATCCCCATTTTACAAACCATGAACTTCAAATGTGCCCTTATTGTTGCTGCCAATCACACTATATTTCCTAGTCTGTTTACTTTCACACAGGGATTTCACATCCATTCTAGAACGTTCTCAGCTAAGTTGATAACACTTTCTACCAGAGTAGCTGAAGACAAAGGTGAGAGGGCCTTAGAAAGTCAAAAAGAATATGCCTTTTTCATTAGACTCTATATTCTCTTGTCTTGGGAAAAAATATTGCTTGCTGTGGTGAAGTATGCTTTCCATTAAATAAATCAGAGGAAGCAGACTGGAGCTCTTGTTGCTGGAAAGGCTGAACTGGATTGTGAGCATTTTATTCCATGAGGTCACAGCACCAGAACACCAGATGCCTGTGGCTCCTGGACATAGCAAACCTCTACTGAAAATCTGGCCAATCTGAGGCATTAGGGTTTAGAAGACACAGCAGAGACTGAAGGCTGGGAGGTGGAGCGTGCATGGGTGCGAGAGACAGGATGCCCTTGTTCCCCAAGCACCTCGTCCATCCTGCTGCTTTGTGACTCCAGGGGCCTTGAAATGTCCTCTGCTCACCTTCTTCACAGCTTAACTGTAATATTTACGTGTCAAATAGGTTCCTACCATACCCTCTTGACTCTCTCTTAACTTCCTGGGAACATGTAGGAAGAGCTTATCACTTACCAAAGGTGAGTACAAAACATTAAAGTTTCTCCCAAGCTTTAAGAAGATTTGGAGTTTTAGGGTCTCTTCCTCCATGTCACTTTCTGTCTCCTGCCTGGGATTCCCACTGGTAGAAGAACACAATGTTAGAGACTGGGATTGACTTCGGTGGAAACATCTGGGAGATCTGGGAACTTTGGCTCAGGAGGTACAAGGAATAAAAAAAAAGGACTCATGGACTCTAGTTAACTCCCAGTGTATCAGGAAAGGCGTCTCTCCCCACGGGTTCCCAGAAGAGGTCTGAGGAAAATACTGGACGTCTGTGCATCGGACAGCGCTTCCAAACCAGCCCACTCCCCCTTCTTGGCAGCACCCTCCAGACTCCCCGAGGCGGTAATGCAGTAGACGTGTGGGTCACCACAAAGCTGTGCTACTCAGGGCCATAACCCCCCCTCTCAAAGATCTCAGGTTTCTGCTGGGAATTGGAAAATTACTGAGTGATAGGATTCCTCCTTTCCCTTCCCTGGCCAATATCTTCATCTACCACAGAACCCACAACTTGGTGTATATACAACATCCCCAGGATTTTCTTCCTAGGAGGGTTCTACTCCACAAATTTGTCATATATGTTCTCTGCAGGATTGTCGGTGAGTCCCCAAAATGAGGGCTTGAAGAAAAGTATGGAGAGCTGCAATAAATTGCCTCCAGAAATTTGGAGACAAAGTCTGACAAAGAGAAGACTCTCAGGAACTACTACACATTAATGTATGTAATTAATGACTGGAGGCAAGTGACCTCTTTAGAAGATTTCAGAAGGATGTAGGATGTAGCCTTATCAATGTATAGACTTTCAGAGTTGAAAGGAATAAAGTATGTGAAAGTTCTTAGTAGTATCTGGCATATCATAGGTACTCAGCAAATGCTAGCATTTTTTTTTTTTTTTTGGATCTTCTAGTCCAAAATGCATCTGAGGTATAAATCATTTTGGACCTCTTTGCTAGAATCTTCTTTTCTTAGAGTGAGCATAAATATGTTTCTTTGCAGTTTCCTCTTCTTATCTTCTGTTTATTCCTGGAGACTTTACAGTATAAACCTTATCTCTCTTTGCCATGACAAACTTTAAGATATTTGAGGGCAGCCATTTTGTTTCCCAACTATTCTTTTCAATTTGAAAGTCCCCAAGGTCCTCGACCATTCTGCTTATGACCTGCTTTTGAGACCTTCATCATTCTTTTCACTCCCTCTGAACATATATATCTGTATTTCTCTCTGTCCGTCCTGGAAGGTGACCATGAATTGGACACTACAGGGCCATCACATTTTCTCATTGTGATTTACAGAAGTTGGCATAAAATTTGTTTCACTGTCTAGTTTGTTTCAGAAAGTATGTCACTATAATAGCTCATACTGTCTTGCTATTCGTGAAAATCTTCACAGATTTTTAAATCACTTTTCCCATCTATGAGTGGAGATTGTTAATTGTTCACACACAGTTGTTTACTCTTCTTTCATAGTTGTTAGATACAGGGCTACTCAGCTAGAGATTACATCTCCCAGCCGCCTTTGCAGCCAGGTGTGGTCATGTAGCTCCATTCTTGCCAGATGAATGCAAGTGATGCATTCACCTTCTAAGTTTTGGCCTTTAAATATTGCCTGTGTGATTCTCCATAAATTTTTCCTCTCCTGAAAGCGGGATCCTGCATAGGCCTGTGATGAGGCTTTAAACATGTAGATGAGGATCAAATTCTAGGGGTTGATGGAATCACAAGATGAAGGAGACAGAGGCCCTGAATGATCAGTGGAGCAGAGAACTGGCCAACCAGGACCTTTAACATTGAGATTTGTAGTAGTCAGCTATTGGCATGATAATGTTGCATAACAAACATCCCCCCAAATATTTATACTAACAACTGTGGGGCTGCCAGTCAACTGTGGCTAGTCTGACCTAGATTGAGTGCCTTTCCTGGCCTGCTCCACACATGTCTTATCCTGGGACTGGTGGCTACTGCGGGCATAGTCTTCTCTGGCAGATCATTGGAGTAAAATCGGATGAGAAGAAACATGCGGTATCTATGAGTTAATAATGATTTATGGTGTTTATTTTGTTTTCTGCAACCCTCTAACACCTTATTACTTGTCACTGTTCCTTAAAAATTCTTTACTATGGTCTAGCTGTCTCATTCCTCTCAGGAGTTTGGAACATATTTCAGAAGACATAGCTCATTTTAGGGTACCCAGAAGATCTTCTGTAACATCTTCACCAACTTAGACCTTAATCTTTCAGCATCCCAACTCCAGAGTCAGAGGAGACAATCTAATTGGGCCAGCCCAGCAAATGGTTTGATTTCCACTGGGTCAGGAGTCCACTCTGTCCAATCACCTGTGGCCACGGATACAGGATCTTGAAATAACATTACAAGTTTAATTTCTTTCTTTGGCAGGGTCTGTGGATGAGAGGAAATTCCAAAGAAAAAGGTACAGCTAGATGCAACCCTAATCACACTGAATTTCTGGAACTGCAGAGTCATAGACCGGATAGAATCATTAGCAAAGTGATGCCAACAGTGGCTTGATAAATGAATTCACATTGGGGCTTGTCCTCTGGAAATGCTCCTTCTTGGAAGCCAACTGCCATGCTATAAAGAAGCTTGGGGACTTCCCTGGTGGTGCAGTGGTTAAGAATCCACCTGCTAATGCAGGGGACATGGGTTCGAGCCCTGGTCTGGGAAGATCCCACATGCCACAGAGCAACTAAGCCTGTGCGTCACAACTACTGAGCCTGTGCTCTAGAGCCCGCGAGTCACAACTACTGAAGCCCACGTGTCTAGAGCCTGTGCTCCACAACAAGAGAAGCCACTGCAATAAGAAGCCCATGCACCGCGACGAAGAATAGCCCCTGCTCGCTGCAACCAGAGAAAGCCCGCGCACAGCAATGAAGGCCCAACACAGCCAAAAATAAAGAAAGAAAGAAAGAAAGAAGCTTGGGCTAAATTACAGAATGGTAAGAGGTCCTGGAGGATGAGAGGCCGTCTCCGATGTCCAAGACCCAACCACCTGAATATAGCCCCAGTTGAATACAGCCCATGAGTGACCTCAGACATACTATGTGGAAAAGAAGAACCACTCAACTGGTACCAGTCATGAAAAACAATAAATTAAATCATGACAAATAATTGCTGTTTGTTTTAAATCACTGTTTCAGGATGGTTTATAAGGCTACAAAATATTGAAATACATTCCCTGTCTAAAATTGCCTTGGCTACAAAACTCATCTAGAAATCCAGATGTCTGGCTGAGGACCCTTGGAGAAAATGTTTTGGATCTGGGAATGTAGCCAAAGGGCCTTGAAAATGAAATCTGGAGATGTCTTCATTTCTCCTGTTCTCCTGGAAATTGAGAACATTTCACCCTCAAATCTCGAAAAGAAAAAGAAACCTTTAAACCATGAGGCATAAGAATGTTCCACTAACCAGCCAGATGAGACCAGGCCCTCACACAGTGCTCCACACGCCTCTCTTGCATATCTCGTTTCCTCCTCAATTAATACATCTACTTTAAGGGAAGGCCGCAGATGTTTTTTTGTTTCTCCTGAGACACCAGGAGAGAAAGCTCCTTCAAATGACTCTTGTGCTATTGCCCAGTCTCCTATGAGGTGGCCCAAGTTGTGACGGGTTGTATGTCTTTAAAAACTGAAGGGGAAATTTTCCTGTTAATGCCAAAGAAATTTACCCAGAGAGGCAATCACCATCTTCAGAGGTAATTAAAAGTACTACTGGGTATGACATTTCAGGAATGTTTGGGGTTTGTCCGTGGCTGAAGCTATACAACTTCCTAGTGTCCCCAGTTGCTTACTGATTCCATTCAGGATGCATGGTTCCAAGTATTGCTAAATGCACCAAGAGATTTCTATTCCAAAACACCAAGACTGGCATTGACAATCTCTTCTCTTAAGTCACTGAGCAAGCTCTGAACTTTGCCCAGAAGCAAGTTTTCATTCATTCATTGTACAAATATGTTATTGGGCAGCTACCCTGTCTGGATACCCAGCAGGGATCACTATGGTGGCCTAGCAGATACTTCCTTTGAGGCTAGCCAGTGTGCATTCTCCCCTTGGGAAGCATAAGCCAAGCAACTCTCTTTTTTTTTTTTTGCGGATGGGAGATGACCTCTTTCTTTGGGATCCAATCTGATGAGGCTTCTCTCCCTCCCCAAGCCAAGCGTGAGCCCATGGTCCAAGCCAGGCCAAATAAATGTTCTCACTCTGGATTTTAAATCAAAACAGATTAATAAGGAGACTGAAAACAAGTTGGCATTTGGGGATCTCACACCGCAATCAGGCTGTTTTTACTAGAACATTTCCTGCCATTTTAATTTCCCACTTTTTAGAGCTGTCTTGTTCCTACTTGTTTCCAAGCCCTGTTCTCTGGCCTATTAATTCCAGATGTCCTTCCAACAAATCTCCTTTACCTTAGATTAGCCAGACTGATTTCTGTTGCTTTCATCCCAAACACCCTGACTGATATAAGAAATGAATGAAATAGATGTAATCCCAGCTTTTAGAGCCCATTAATTTGGTCGGGAAGACATACACTAAACAAATGAAAAAATATGTATTACAAAGAGTTGTGAAATAAAGGAAGAGGATGCTATGAGAGAGAGTAATGGGATGATCTAATTGATACTGTGGGGCTGTTGAAGACAGCTGCTGAGATCTGAATTATGAGCAGGCACAGAGAGACAGAGGGGAGGAAAAGAACCCTCTGTCAGAGGACAGAGGGCAAACAAAGGCCCTGAGACAGGGAGAAGTCTGCTGCATTCCAGGAAGGAATGGAGGCTGGTGTCTTTGGGAGGCATGGCATGAGCTGGGCTGGAGAGATGGGCTTGCACCTCGATCACACAGTCTTGTAGGTTATGGAGTTAAATTTGATATCAAGACAATAAGAAGAAATTATTGGAACATTTTAAGTCTGTGAGGACATGATCTGATTAGATTTTTAAACAATTCCTCTGGTTGCTGTAAAAAGAGTTGGCTTAGAGGACAAGAGCTAGGGAGTTATTGAGTGTTCCGGAAGGGTGATGATTCTACTTAGGCTAGATGGTGGCAAAGGAGATGGAGAGAAGCAAAGTCCTATTGGGATTTGTAGGTATTTGGATACAGGACCTCCTGCTCTGGAGTGTGACTGAGGCAGGAGATAGATGGGCTCCAGGCTGGGCATTTACAACTGGCCTCCTGTTCACACTTCCTGGGGTGAGAAGAAGATGGGCTCCAGGCTGGACATTCATTACCAGCCCCCTGTTTACATTTCCTAAAGCAAGAGAAAAATGGGCTCCAGGACTACATATTTATGACCGGACTCCTGTCTATGTTTCAAGATCTGCACCTCAATATAAAAACCAGCAACAGAAATAGGGTAAATAACCAGACATTGGACATTTTTATGGCAGGGACAGAGTGGGACTAAACCCTGTTAAAATATCAAGAGGTCATACATTTCCCATCCTTGGGGCAAGGGAAACATTGCATATGCACAGAAAGCCTCCTTGGGGGTAAAAAGGAGGGGGCACCACCCCATAATATGTGATGCCAAGGCCGTCCCATTGGCCTCCGGGCTGCAATCCATCTTGGAAAAAAGTTGCGCATGCGTGTTGAGAAGGGTCCTAAGGCATGTCAGGTGTGGAAAAAGAAACCAGGTAATTGGCCAAAGGTAAACAAAGACCCGGAAGAACTACCCTATATAAGTGACCTAACCGCCTCTTCACAGCGCTCCTCGTCATTGGGGAGGACGCCCACACCCTTTCTCTCCGGGTGGGCATCTCTGCCTTGCTTCTGTCATGACTAAACAAACTGTTTCTCTGTGTGCTCTCCCACTTGTTGTTGTGCTATGTCTCTAATAATAAACTTTGTACCTGTTTTTTCAGTTTTTGCCTCCGTGAAAAATGCATTTTGCACTGGGGGCAAGAGCAGGGGGTGCGGTGGCCAGGATTCTTAGTTTTCAACCAGGCTACCCAGGTTCAATTCCAGGGCAGGGAATTAAGATCTGGCTTCAGGCCACCACTCACTGCTGCCTCTCCGAGATCATGACTGCCGGCGGGCAAGGACCAGCCCTGTTCATTTCTACATCCCCAGGAGTATCTACATCCTTTGTGCTTCCGTAGAATTTCATAATTTACGAGGTGCTTCTTTGTCCAAACCTCACTGGATCCTTGAAGCAACCTTGAAGCGTTGTTGAAAATCAAGTAACAGAGGCCCGGAGGGAGAGGTTAAATGGCTGAGGCACACAGTCAATAACAGCTAAGCCGGGACTCAGATCTTACTCCTCCCCATGAGAGCTGCTGCCTCCAGCTCAGTATCTAGTCCCTAAACTGTACGATCCCCAGAAATGTTTCCAGATCTGAAAATGAACTGGGATCTTCTCTGCCCTTTGGTGGCCATTCCCTGTCCAAATGAACCTGAAGGATGGTCCTGGTACTTCATCTGTATCCATCTCCCGCACTCACCCTGTGGCTTCTGTAACCACTGTCTGGCTTTGCCCAGCACATGCTGAGCACTCTTTGACCAAGTCATCCATCCATATCACCTTTTATCTCACCCTGCCTGGATCTCCTTCAACATTCTTTCAAGTATTTCTGTCATCCTTCCCTGGAATGCCAGCCTCCCTTTGCCTGGGTTAATGTCTGTACTGGAAGCATCAGCATCCCTTGGCAACGTGTTGGAAATGTGAATCCTCAGGCCCCACCCCAGACCTACGGGATGAGAAATTAGGGGTGGGGAGGGGGTGGCCTGGCCATCTGTGCTTTCATAGGCCTGCCAGGTGATTTGGATGCATGCCAAAGTTTGAGAACCCCTAGCCCAGATCTTTCCAGGAACAGCCCGGATGCTGCAGACAGCTGAGCTGAGCTGGGTGTTTTCTAGAAACCCAAGTCCGGGGCTGAAGTCGCTGATAGCTCTTTCTCCAGCTCGAGGCCCACATGGCTGAGAGGTGGTGACAGCTCCAAACTGAAGAGCCTAGAGTGAAGGTCCGAGGGGTATGTTCGGGGCCCGTCTCTGCTGAGGCCTCTCTTCTTGGCTTGCAGACGTCTCCTTCTTGCTGTGTCCTCCTCACAGGGTCTTCTGTCTGTGTGTGTATGTCCCTAGTGTCTTTTTTTGTGTTATAATCTTTTATAAGGACACTTGTCAGATTGGGTCAGGGTTCACCATATGACCACATTTAACCTCAATCAGCTCTTTAAAGGCCCCGTCTCCAAATACAGTCACATTCCAAGTTACTGGGGAGTTAGGGCTTCAACATATGAATTTATGAGGGGACAGCTCTGGACAGGGTGTGACCAGAATTCTCTTCAGTGGAGTAGGGAGCAATTGCATGAGGTGGTCAGAAAGTGTTTCCCAGAGAAGGTGATATTTAATCTTAGTCCTATTTTTCCAAGTGGATAGGTTTTGAAAGTGAATTCTGGGCAGAGCAAAGGTACGCTGAAAAGATAAAGAAGCAGGGCCATCTTGGTGGGCTTGGAGATAATAAGTATTTTATTGGCTAGAATGTGTGGTCCATGATGTTGTAACTTGCTGCCCAGGTCAGGGGAGGCCAGGGCCCAGTTTAGAGTCCCCAGCAGCTAAGACTAATGCATCAGTTGGGTTCTTTGGTTAACAGGTATCAGAAACTGACTCAAGTTAGGGTAAGTCAACATGGAATTTATAGAAGGATATTAGGGAGAATTGTTGGGAAGGCAGAAGAATTAAACATAGAAATGGTGCTGCAGGGGACCATGCATCAGAACTGCTAAATTACCTTGGCAGGGTGATCCAATTGGAATGGACAAGCTCTGACAGCTTTCTCTGCCCTTTAGACCCTCCATTCAAGATTCAAGATCCCAGACTGATAATGCCAAGTGTTGGTGAAGATGTGGAGCAGCTAGAACTATCTTACAATGCTGATGGGAATGTGAATTGATACCAAAACTTTGGAAAGCTGTTTGGCAATATCTGCTAAAGGTAAACATACTTCTATACCCCATGGTTCAGCCATTCCCTATTTTCAAATATAAGAAATTTTGGTGACACCTGAAGGAATTAGATTGTATCAAGTCACTGTACTCTTTACTTGCTTTTCCTTTAACATCATCTTCTTTCAGTGCTCTTTCAGATAATAAGAAGGCTTGCCAGTAAATGCACAGGATTTTTGTTTGTTTGTTGTGAACTCCCTCTTCTCTCACAGCCAGTGGTACCCTGAGATATCCTAGCATATCACACAATCACGCAACTCCACATACTGACAGCTTTCACTGGAACAGTGGGTATGCTTATTGTAGAAACATAATCACTGTAAGTTTTTTGCATGGATAAGAACTTGGCAACATCACCTGAGGGTCTCTCTCTACACCACTGTGGTGTTGAAGAGCACAGAGCTAGTCTTTATATCTAGCAAGGGATAATCCCAGGTAATAAAAGGCCATTTCCTGAATTGAATGGACTCCCCTTTGATTTGCTTGGGGAAAGTTCTCTCTGACGTCTCCTGTCGGTCTGATTCCAGGCTGGATAGCTCAACCACTGCTCTGATGACGGATGGCTCTGCTTGATGGAAAAATAATGTTCATTTTGCCTCTTCTGACTTCTTGGCCAATTTTTCCAGCCAAAAAACTAAGATCTGGGACAGCTGCCTTGTGCATGCCATTCAAAGGACTTCCCCATTATGGTCATTTTTTAGAGTGGCTAGACAGAGCAATGTGCCCACCAATATATTGTATATATATTGCTTTAGACCAATATACAGTTGATTCTTGTTATTCATGGCATTATGTCCTCTAAAGACATCAGGAACACTGAATCAGTGAATCCTGAAACATTGCTCCTAGGGGAAATAGAAGTATGACAATGAAAGCAGTGCAAGTATTTGACTTGGGGTTTACAAATAAATTCTACCGGGTAGGTGCTATTTGCAAACATAGAATCCACAAATAACGAGGACTGACCATGTATTGTTCATATTTTCATGAGAACTTAAATCCTCTAACCCATCTTTCCATCCCTGCCCTTTCTCCCCAAACTATGCTATGTCCTCAGGACTCCAAACTTTTCAACAGTCATTTATTTTTATGCCATCCAGGATGGCAGCCTGCAGCATTCTGGAAGGTACACGCTGCCTAGTGTGAGGGTATATATGCCTGACGGAAGGTTCTAAAAAAATACTCCCAAGATTCCTCCCCACCCCTCACTCCATAGAGCCCTTTTCTTCCCATTTACTCTCCTTTCTCCCCTTTTGCACTTCTCCCTGGGGCCCACTCCCCTGCCCTACTTTCAGACCACATCTCATCTCCCCTCACCTGTCCCCCTCCTCCCCAGAAGGCCCATAAGGCCTTCCATACAGTTTCCTTTGGAAAAACGGATCCCTTGCAGTTTGCATGACTGAAGCTACATGGCTGGCTACTTTGTGATTCTCTCCTGACCTGGAAGTTGGGGATGGAGAGTCCCTCAGGGCAACCAGCTTGCAGAGGTCCCCAGAGGCCCTGACATCAGTTAGAGCAGAGCTGGAACCACCACTGTTGTTTGGGGGCTTATCAGTTCTATTGCTGCAGGACACGTCACTCTACAGCTCAGTGGCTGAAAACTAGAATGTATTATTTCTCATGGGTCAGGGACTCCAGGCTGGGCTCAGCTGGGTGGTTCTGCTGTTCTCTGTTTGGCTCATTCATCACAGTCAGCTAGGGGTCAACTGATCTAGGATGGACCTGTTGGAAGTGGCCCTGCTCCAGTGTCTCTCTTTCCTCTCCTGGACTAGTGGGCAGACCCAAGCACGTCCTTCTTAAGGCAATTGCATGAGTGCAAGAGAATAAGCAGAAACACAAAGCCTTTCAAAGTCTTGGCTCAGAATTGACATACTGCCTGTAGTGTGTGAATCCCAAAAGCCAACCCTCAGGTGTGCCAGAACTCAGCAAAGCTGATACACTCATGGTTATAATTTACTATAGCAAAAATATACAGATTGAATCAGCAATTGAGCAAGACACACAGGGGATGGTCCAGGGTACCAGCTGTCCCCTCCCAGTGGAGGTCTACAGACAGTGCCTATTTCTCCCAACAACAAGGTGTGACAACACACGTGGAATGTTGCCAACCAGGGAAGCTCCCCTGAGCCTTGGTGTCCAGGGTTCTTACTGGGGGTTGGTCACGTAGGCACAGCTGACCGCTGCTATGTGCCTGACCTGAGTCTCCAGCCCCTCCAGAGGTCAAGCTGATACTAGGTAGTCCAAGGCCCCCCCACAAATCATATTGTTAGTGTCACTATCTGGCCTGGCTCAACGCCTCCAGGTAAACAAAGACACTCTTGTCAGGCAGGATATTCTTAGGGCTTAGAAGTTACCTCCCAGGAGCCAGGAACCAGCCCAGGGCCCAAACTTTCTTTGGAATGTGCAGAAAGAAAGTTTGGACCCCTCAGACTTGTTGAGTTGATCCTTTATTGCAGGTTGTCTCTTCTGTCTCAATCTATTGGCCAAAGTAGGTCACACGGCTGAGTCAGAGTCAGAGGGCAGCACAGTGTCTCAGCAGAGGCCGTGGATGCAGGGCCAGGGGAAGAGCTGGGGCCATTCATGCGACCCGCTACGAGGGCCCGTCTGGGGCCAGGCCTGGGCCAGGGGCTGCCATGGTCTCATCATCCTAGGACACAGCACCACGCGCACACCTCCCAGCTTCCTGTGTGCTGTTCTGTACTTTCCCACGACCCCTCATCTCCCAGGAAAGTTCCAACTCAGGCTGTAAGTTTCACTCCCTTGAAGGCCTCCCCGACCACCCCCAGCAAAGGCAGGGTCTCCTGAACCGACTCATGGTCCCGCCTGCCCAGGGCTCTGAGATGGGAGACGACCCCTTTACCACACTCCTTCTGATCATCCCCCAACTTAACCTCACCCAGGACGATGACTGGCCAGCCCCACATTCACCTCGGAGACTCCCTGCCTCAACCACCTGCTCCTACTCCTGACGGGCCTGCTGTCTGCCAGCAGCGGAAAGTGTGGGTCGACTCTTCTGACGGCTGTTTTCAATCCCCGGCCGTCACGTTCCCTGGCTGGTTCTTCTCCTCCCACCTGCTGAAGCGATTTCCACGGCAGCACACAATTAGTTAGAACCCTTTACAATCCACGCCCCATTGCCCAGGCTTGTAAAATGCCTCATGAGCAAATATATCACCTTCTCCTTGGCCACCGGGGTGTGAAAGTGGAGTGGCAGTAAACATGGTCTGAATCGGAGCAACTCCTGGGCCTGTCTCAGAGCAAAACCAAGCCACCCGATGATTGTATCTGACCCTGAAGATGAAGTCGGCCTCTTCCCAAACGTCAGCTCCTCCACGAAGCCTTCCTTAGTCCCTGAGTGGGAAGTGATTTCTCTCCAGTCTGAAATCTCACAAATGTCTCTATACACATTCTTCCTGGTATTATGTCCTTTTCCATAAGTGCCTCATCTTCTCCTACATATTGTAGGTAATCAGAGGCCAGGAACCACATCTGTCCCCTCCACAGCACCAAAGGCCCAGTGTCAATGTTTGCTGAATGACTATTTGATGATAGCTGATAGATGGCCCCACATAGCCCCAGTCTCTAAAAGTCAGGTCCAAACTGGAAAGAGGAAGAAGGTCAGAGGAGCCCTTCATTCACCCCAACCCCGCAATGGGTAAAACAGGTCACCCCACAGGGACCCCGCTGGGGCCATGACGATGCTGGGCAGGTGGCCAGTCGGGAAAGAAGGAACCAGAATGCAGGATGCCTGAGGGTGGGAATTTGTTTCAGTCACATTTATACCCTCAGGGCTTAGCAAAATGCTGCCCACTCAGAAACAGTCAGATCCAACAAAGCCACGCGTGAGGAGGAGGCCCAACCAGAGGAGCTGGTAAGACAAGGCACTAAATTTAGAGACGGGACTGAAGTGAGCAGTTTCTTAAAAAGACTTTAAAAGCTGAAGCGGGGGTGGGAGAGCTGGCCCAGAGTCAACTGGTAGGTTCTGTTTCTCTTCTGCCCCCTCCAGGGCTGGGACTGTGGCCCTGAAGCAGCAGCCCGTGCCCCATCATGGGCTCCCACAGACCCCTGGGTGCCAAGTCACGATCGGCCAGGCGAAGCGTGGAAGAAGCTTCCGGGTGCTCTAGAGCAGAGCTGCTCACACTTCAATGTGCGCATGGGTCGGTGCAGATTTTGTTAGCATGTGGCTTCTGGGTTGGCAGGTCTGGGTGGGACCTGAGATTCCACAGTCCTCACAAGGTCCTGGGTGATGCAGATGCTGCTCTGAGGACAATATTTGAGCAGTGGCGGGCCAGGCTAGCGGTGGTTCTCAATGCTGGCAGTTTATAATCACCTGGAGGGACTTTTAAAGCACTAATGCCTGTCACCAATGACGGGGTAGCTGGCTGTGAGGTCAGTGGGTCTCTGAGTTCGGTCCCTGTGCTGGCAGCATCAGCATCACCAGGAAACTTATGAGAAGCGCAAACGCTCAGGTCCCACCACAGACCTCAAACTGCAGGGGCAGGTCCAGCAATCTAGGTTTTAACAAACCTTCCAGGTGCACACTAAAGTTCGTGAACTATTGCATTTTTTGCCTCCTGATGTGATGTAATGGGAGGTACAGAACATCACACAAAATCACCATGTGGGGTTCTTGCTGGAAGTACTTGACCTGAATCTCATCTCGAGGAAACAGTGGTTATCTCAGTCTTGGTAATACAGTGTGGTTGTGGAGAAGAATGTTCCTTTTCTTAAGGGAGGCATGCTGAAATATTTAAGGGTGAAGTGTCAATGTGTGCAGACTACTTTTTAATGGTTTGGCCAAAAGGGAATGTGTGTGTATGTGTGTGTGTAATAAGAGAGATGGTATGGGTGTAGCAAGATGTTAATAGTTGGTAATTTAGGTAAGAGGTGTAAAGGAGTCCCACGAACCCTTCTTTCAAATTTTTTGTATTTTTGGAATTTTAAAAAATAAATGAAGAAATATTAACCAATCTGGGCCAGGCCTCTAGTGTTCTCTGATTCCGTTGTTTGAAGGTAAAAGCTGAATACATTGTAAAATCTCCTCCTGGTGATTCAAATGTGTAGCCAGTATTAAGCACCTCAGTTACAGAGCAGATTTTCTTAAACTGTGATCATAAAACCACTTGCACCAGAACTCTCTGGACTGCTGGTTTAAAATGCAAATCCTGAACCTTATTAATACACTGAAATCAGGATCTCTGAGGAGTAGATCCTCAGGCAAGCACCATGGAGGGATTCTGATGCTAATATTTGAGAATCATTGTTTAAAACCCTTTGTCAGAGTATTAGGTCACCAATCCAGATTACTACAGGGCCCAGGATGTAAAATGAACTAGTGAAGCAGGCTGTGTGTGAGGCAGTAGGGAGCAGTGGGGAATAAAGCAAACAAGAGAAAAGATGCTCAGTTTAAAGCCCCAGCTTCCAGCTGACTGAGACAAGAATGTGTTGCCAGTGCTGTCCAGCATTCCATTGCCAAATCTTTCTTTTTTTTTTTTTTGAAGATACACCAGAAATTCAGAATTTTTAATCCCCCAATTTAAAATCGTTGGTGACTTAAAAAATATTCAAACACTGTAAGATCTGTAGTGATGTCCCCTCTTTCATGCCTTATATTTGTAATATGTGTGCTATCAAAAATATATGTATATTGAAACAAGGCTAAACCAAACATGTCTGGGGGTAGTGTTCAGCCTCCTGACCACTCATTAGTAACCTCTGAGTTGGACTTGGCTAAACAACCAAGATGCTATGAGGGCCACGGTTCAAGGGTTCTATAGCACATCAGAGAAAATCGCACAGCCTGCATTCTAATCATGTCATGTCCTGGAACAATTGTTTCCTCTTCAGGAATCTTCCCAAACATCCCCCGCAAAATTCCTCTATTGTCCTTAAGACTGATCGGATTGAGGGGCAGGAGAGCCTGAGTGGGCGGTGCTTCCATTCCAAAGGATTTTCCCACTTACTTTGGGTACTTTCTGTGGCTCCCAATCCAGCAACCATGTCAACTGCCCATAGATCCTTGGATACCAGGCCCTGGTCCCAGCAACTCTACTGCCCTGTTGTGTGAGGGCAAGTCACACCCCCTCTCTGCACCACCAGCTCCTCCCTGTGGCAGGAGACTACGGCCACTGTTTTTCATCAGCAGAACTCTTTATAAAAAAATCTAATGAAAATTTACAGCAAAACCCAAATATAAAACAAAAGTGATACAGGGTTAATTTTTCCAAGGTTGATTGGGACACATCAATGCTTGCCAAACCCCTCATGCAGCCATAAGGTCCCAAGGAACAGAGTTTGAAAACTACAGGGCTTGCTTATTTTCAAGCAATTTTTCCAATTTGGAAATGCCATATGTAAGATATTTATAAGCAATTTCCTCTCAGTCTCCCATTGGTTCCTATTTTTAATTACAACTGTAGGGAAGGCCACTTCTCCAAAGCATTTTTTGAAGCCTCTTGGTTATGCAGAATTGTGCTAGATGCTATAAAGGGAAGTAGCCATTGCCTCCAATTCCCAGGCATTAGGATTATAAATACTGGAAGGTCAAAGGGGAAATGAACCTTCGACAAATTCTAATCCTGTACTTTATGACCTGTTCTAACCCATAACCTCTTTCTGATAAACACAGAGATCTCACAGACTGAGAATTTTTTATGTCATCCCCACCACCTGCTTTGAGAAAACTTTTGTTCAGCTTTACTTTCTGTAATTTATGTTATGAAGACAATAGGTATTATATTTTCATGTTCCAAATAAAAACTATATAATAACAGTACAGTATTTTCTTGCTTTTTCCAAAACACACACATGCCACCCCAAAGAATGTGATATACCTCCTCCACCCTCACCCTCCCTCCAGTCACTGAGAATAACTGGCCCAATTCATTCTTCTTCATTTATGCTTGAGCCTTGCTTTCCTGGGTTACAAAGTGTGAGACTGTAATACGGGGAGTGAGGTGGGGCCGGGACGTTGGTGGGGTATAGATGAAACAAGATTAGCTTTGAGTTAATAATTGTTGAAACTGGGTAACTGGTATACTGAGATTCTTTAAGTGTTCTCTCCATTTTTGTATGTTTTGAAATTTTCCATTACAAAAGGGTTAAAATGAAGATACTGTTATCTGCCTGTGGGTTGAAATGGAGTATTTTGCCCAACTGCAAACCTAAAAGCATGTTGAACAGTATCTTCACGTGCTGCAGCCAGGTCTGTCCACGGTTCTAATTCTGTCTCCACTCCCTGACTCTACCCATTTTGTTATACCTGAGTCTCACATTGCACACCCCGAGGACACAAGGGGAATTGCAGCAGTACAAATCCCAGGTCGGAAGAAGCCCCTGACTCTGGGTTCCTTCACCCACCTCTTGCCGGCAGCTGATGGAGCTGGTCCTGGCCACGGCAAGTCCTCTCTAGCCTGGGGCACAAAGGGTTAACACTCCACCCCTGGAATGACTGGGTTTCCCTTTGGTCAGTGTTGCCTTTCAGGCTCATGCCTGCCTGATGACTCAGTACAGACCAACTCGACCATGAGTTTGTGGTTCCTGAGTATAGGGGTAACTGACTTGGATTACCAAAAATTGAGACCTGCTTACCCTTGGCTTCTCCACCCAGGTTGAAATAACTATCTGTATCCTGAGTGGTGGGGAAAGCCTTCTATAACCCTGGATTCCTCATAGGATGGTCAATGTAGCCTCAAGGGAAAAAAAAAAAAATCAGAGGCTGCTACTAACTAAAGAATCTGTGGGACTTGAACACAGGGAGGGGGTGTAAGGGTGAGGGGGTGGGCAGGCAGGGCACCAAAAAGACTGACATCCGAAAAATCCGTCTGTGACAAAATGGCTTCCAACTAATTAAACATAAAAAAACCTCTTTTAGGGAAGAT
Organism: Balaenoptera musculus; assembly: GCF_009873245.2. Lineage (NCBI taxonomy): Eukaryota > Metazoa > Chordata > Mammalia > Artiodactyla > Balaenopteridae > Balaenoptera > Balaenoptera musculus. The sequence goes on along the minus strand of NC_045788.1, from coordinate 10,386,342 downwards.
AATCCTATTGGATCAACTTGCAAGGTTTTTCCAGCCAGCTTCTGCCTCTTGGAGCTTCAATTAAAAGCTGTTTTGCAGATGGCAATTTCTGAGTCACAAAGTTAGATGCTCTGGCAACCATGTGTGCTTTTGGTTTCCCAGGGGATCCTGGCCACATATGGCCCTGGAAGAGGTGTGACAGTGCTTTCTTGGCAGGCAGTAGACAGCCCCTCTCCCATCTTAACACACAGATGACAGGCATTTCAATGTACCCATCAAGGACAACTAGCAGGAGGGACTTTCCTGTAAATTCAGGAATTTGGGGGCTCTGGGAGTCATAACATATCAATTGATTTTGCCTGAGAAATGGAGCAAAACATCATGTTTAGGAATGGAGCCTAAACGTCATCTAGTGCAACCCCTTCTTTTTACAGAATGGAGAAACTGAGGTTCAGAGAGGTTATGTAATCTATCTAAAGTCACCCAGCAAGGGAGAAGCAGAGTCAGGACCAGTCTCATTTTTGTTTACTATAGACATGACTTCTCTGTTTATTTTGGGACTGAATACATTGCCTGATCCTGTCCTTATACTCATGGCGTTCCTAAGGGACATCTTCCCAATGATCTGACAAACTGGCCAGCAGAGGGGCTTGAAAGGGTCACTTTGTCCACCTCCCACTTCATTGCAGGACAAAATCAGGACCCTCTGAAGTGGAACTTCATTGCTCTCCTCTTCAAAGCTTTCTACTAATGTTGAAGTCACAGCTTCCCTCGGGTGTTGTCAAAGAGAAACAAAGCTGGACACTAGTTAAAGGTGGTAGGACAGATTTTATTCTGTTCTACTGCAGCTGGGGAGAGACCTCAGCTCAACTCCACTGAAACAAAAGACGGGAGGCCTTTAAACATTAGGGCGTGCTAAAGGAAATGTACTGAAGGATATGATGTGGGGTTAAGTGTTTGCTATTGAAGTTAGGCTCCCACCCTCCCATAGAGGCTGGGAGACAGGGCCCTGCACTTCTTGATGATTACATTTCAAGTGATGGCTCTCAGGTCCTTGAAAAAGACATTCCTGGCTTGTGGAAGATACATCACAACAGGACAGAGAAAGGATTTACAATCGCAAGTTCTTCAAAGTAAATGCTTCTAAGAAAAGGGAGGTCAGGGACATATAGTCAGGTTTTTGGAACAAACAGGAAATCCTTTTGGCAGTGTTGAGATTTCTCAGGCAGGAACTTAAGGGGACTGGGACCATTGTCCTAGGAACGCAGGCTTGAGGTGCTAGTGTTGTTCAAGTCTCTTAGTGTAGAAGGTGGACAAAATCATTTGTGCCAAGAGTCTGCAGTGCTCATGGGCCAAAGATGAGGCCAGTCAAGAGCTCAGAGGAGCCTGATTCAACTTTGGCCAAAGACAGAGTCTCTCTCCGTGCTGGCGAGACTTCTGCTGCCCTGACTGTCAGGAAGTTGATTCAAATATTTTCCCCAATATCCCACTATGGTTTAAGCCTATTTCTTCCTGTTCTTTACTGTGGCTGGAAGTTGGTTCATGTTCTACTTGGATTGCCTTTTCATATATTTATAGTCAACCTTTCCCAAACTGGATTTTAAGTTGTTTGAAGATAGGGCCCATGTATCACATTTAAAAAAAAATCTTGCATTGTACCTTGTAAGTAGCTGGCTTGATAATTATTTTCTGACCAAAATCCCAGATGACATTCCATTTTCAATGGTGCTAACAACATCCTAGGGCCATATCCTATTTCTAGAACCATCTCTGTGGTTTCTTCTGAACCCTCTTCCAACAATGGGAGGCCAAAGTAAGGTTTAGCCATTTACCTCGGTTCATTTCATGAGCGCATTCTCTTTCCAAAAGGCCGCCAAGAATTCAGTTCATTAACATTTTACTGAGCACAAGCTATAGGCAAAATTGATACTGCCCTGGGTGCTGGGGAGGAAAAGATCAGTGGGTCAGGGTTTCTGCTGTCAAGTAGCCTAGGAGGGAGACTGACTGGTAAATCAGTGATTCCAGGACTTAGTGAGGAGCTCAGTGGTAGAGGTGGGTGCAAAAAAGAGGGGTCCCTAAATCAGTGTGGGTGGAAAATGGTCAGGGAAAGTCTTCCCAGAAGAGACAATGTCTGCTTGGGTGGGGTTCCCTCAAAGCAGAGTCTGGGAGGAGAAATCTTGTACAAGTGACTTATTGAGGGAGATCAGAAGAAGCCTGTGAAGAACTGAGGCAAGTGAGCTAGAACAAGGGAAGAAGTTAGGTTCCTGCTGGAGTCTAGCCTCTAGTCCTGGAGGGTATCTGGAGGGAGTGTGAATTACACCAGAGTTGTCCCTCCTTGGACCAAAGACACCAGACTTTTGTACTCCTTATCATCCAGTCACTGGAGTGTTGGCTTCTAGCTTTGAGCTGTTAGAAGCCAACACTCAGAGCAGCTGGTGGATGGGTGTACCTGCCCAGCTCACAGGGATCTGGGTGGGTGCCCCCAGCATCCCTCTAGTACAACACTGGAACTGACCCCTGAGAGAGGGGAATAGTCAAAGTTAGTTAGATGGGATATATGGGAGGGGGAACAGTAGGGCATTTCAGGGCAAAGTTACAGAGGGAAGAGAGGACACGATGCATTTGCCAAAGACAGAGGTTTCGTGCGTGTTTTTTTGGTTTTTTTTAAAAATTTATTTATTTATTTTTGGCTGCGTTGGGTCTTCGTTGCTGCGCACGGGCTTTCTCTAGTTGTGGTGAGCAGGGGCTACTCTTCATTGTGGTGCGCGGGCTTCTCATTGCGTTGGCTTCTCTTGTTGCGGAGCACGGGCTCTAGGCACGCGGGCTTCAGTAGTCGTGGCACACGGGCTCAGTAGTTGTGGCTCGCAGGCTCTAGAGTGCAGGTTCAGTAGTTGTGGTGCACGGGCTTAGTTGCTCTGCGGCATGTGGGATCTTCCCAGACCAGGGCTCAAACCCGTGTCTCCTGCATTGGCAGGTGGATTCTTAACCACTGCGCCCCCAGGGAAGCCCAAGGTTTTGTATGTGCTTTAACTCAGGCTGCTATAACAAAATGTAAAGGGGGCGGCTGATAAACAACAGAAATTTATTTCTCATGGTTCTGGAGGCTAGATGTCTGAGGTCAGGGGACCAGTGCGGTCAGGTTCTGATGAGAGCCGTCTTCTGAGCTGTAGACTGCTGTTCCCTTGTTGTATCCTCACATGGCAGAAAGAGGGCACAGAGCAATCAGCAATTAGTGTCCTTATATAAGGACACTAACCCTAATCACCTTTCAAAGGCCCCACCGTCCAGTACCATCACACAGGGGGTTAGGATTTCAACTTATGAATTGGGGGTAGGGGGACACATACATTCAGTCCACTGCACTGCAGATAGGATAGACAGAATACTGGGTTTAAAAAGAAAAGGGTGTGTGTGGCAGCAGTTAATAGCAGTGGGCGAGGAGTCCTTTCCCATCTTGGTAACTGATGTCCACCCTTCTTCCACCTCAAAGGAGACTGCAGATACAGTCACTGGAGAAACTGAACCAGAGGGTGGAAGAGGGCTCTGACCAGGATACACAGAATTAGGACCAGTTGAAGTTACGCAACATTTGAGTGGTTCCAGTTCACAAGGTTGTATGAGTTTCTCCCCCAGAAGTAGGAGCTATTTATAAAATCTTCTCAGGCCCCGTTCTTTCAAGAGGCATTTGATTTATTCACCTGCAGTCAAACAACCAAGAAGCCCAAATACAGTCATTCATCACTGTGCAATTGTTTACCCAGCCTGTCACTCTCACTGGAGGCTGAGTTGGTCCCGGCCCCAAATCCATCTCCCTCAAGCCAAGCTGGTTGCTCAGGACCTCGAGTTCTGCCTGGTGACCACAAATGGATAAAGTGGTGTTTTGTTCTGTTTTTCTCTTTTCCTGAGAAGTTCTTCCCTTTTGAAAACATGGGCACCCTTGTAGCTTTTCCCCCTTCTGGGACCTCAGTCTGCCACGTGTTCTCAAAAATAATAGCTGAGTGTTTTGCAGTAACACTTGTCAACAACACCCTACGTCTCACACTTTGCTGGTTTGAATATACTCATCTTCAAACAACTCTTCCTCTATGGAGTTTAATTTGACAACAACTTTCTCACCTATGGGAGACGATCCTTGTTCTGGTATGTGATTATAGTTAAATCTTTGATAAATGCGTTAACAAAGTTGCACGAACCAAGGATCTACTCCGAACCTAACTTTTAAGGGTGTCAAAAGATTATCAAAGGCTTCTGTTGAGATCGTGTGTGTTAGTGTACCCACAAATTTGATTGGATGGTGGTTATATGCAAAATTACAAAACAGCATCCAAGTTCCACAGATGTCCTGTATAAGCTGCGTATCCTTCTGCACTTTTCTAATCGCCAAAATAACTTTGTGTATCCTCAGGAACTGTTCTGATTTTCATTTTCACCTTGGTGGCATTCCTCATGTATTTTCAGGCTGTTGTATTCATTCATTCATTCCATAAATATATTACAGAGCATCTGTTGTACTACAGCCACAGTCAGGTGCTGGAAATACAACAATGGACAAGGTACTTAGGGTTCCGGCTCTCATGGAATTAACAGTTTACGAAGAGAAACAGATACTCAGTAAATCATTTAAAAATGTTTAATCACGACTGGGACAGTTTTAAAAAATAAAAATACAGTGATGTTCTGGTTACCTATGGCTGCATAACAACCAGCCCAAACTCAGTCTGAAAGTCAATAGACAGTGTGCTGTTGATGATCACTGGACAGGAATGGCTCACCCAGCTCTAGATGGCGTTGGCTGGGGTGGCATAAAAGCTGGGCGCCGGAATCATTTGAAGGAAAACCCCCTTGCCTGTCTGGCAGTTCATGGCGGCTCTCTGCTGGGACCTCGGCTGGACCTATCAGATGGAATACACCATGTGGCCTCTCCGCCTGACCTGGGCTTCCCTGCAATGTGGTGGCTGGGCTCCCAGGGTGTGTGTCCTGAGAGAGAGCAGGGTAGACGCCGTACCACCCATGCAGTCACAATGTCCTGCACAACTTCAAGGGGAAGGGAAATAGTCCCTACCTCTTGAGGAGGGAAAGATGAGGATTTGGAACAGCACGTAGCATCACAAATGCGGCTCGGGCAATTTTTGGAAAATGTAATCTCTCCCAAGTGGCTATGAGAGAGCTAAGATTTTATTAGAGGGATCGGGCAGGGGTTTTTAAGCTGGGACCTGGAGGAGTGGGGGAGGAGTGGAGAGCTTTCTAGACAGTGGGTCCTGGCTCAAGAGGAACGTGGCTCTAGGGAGAACGGAACGAACGGGGGCCAGGGCAGCCGTGGCATAGTGAGTGAAGGCGCATGATGGAAAACTGTCAGCAACGTAAAAGTCCTCAGTGGGGGCCCTCAAGGTATTTAACCAACCTGTACTTAGCATCTGGCTTACCTATCGCTGCATCGCAAACTACCTCAAACTTCTTGACATAAAAGAGCACCATCATTTGTTATTTTTCTCCCATGGTTCTAGAGTTGCCTGGGCTCAGCCGCGCAGCTCTTACTAGGGGTCTCTCATGTGGCTGTAGTTAGATGGGGGCTGGGGTCATCACGAAGCCTTCCTCACTCATATGTCTGGTGCCTTGACCGGGAAGACCCCAACAGAGGGGGCTCCTCAGGCACCTCTGGCTCTGCTCTCTGGTCTCTCCATGTGGTGCCTCCAGCACGCAGCTCCTGGGTAGCGAGGCTTCTTACGGGATTCTCTGCTGTCACATACCACTCATCCAGGCAGTCACAAAAGCCCATCCGTTTCCAAGGAGAAGGGACACAGACTTCTTGATGGTTAAGAGTGTCAAAGAATCGGCAGACATGCTTGCAAACCACTACATCTGGGGCGAGCGTATAACCCACTGTCCAAAGCAAGACATCCTTGAGAGTGAAAGTAGGTGCTTTTCCAACATGAACCAGGACTGTCCTTGCTAGACCAAGACATGTGGTCCTTCCTGCTACAATGTCCACAACCCTCCTCAGCTCCTTTGCCTTCTGACATTCATTGTGTCATTTTCAAACACACTCATTGAAATTTGTGTTTTAAAATTTATTTTCTGTTTCTTGATCATTTCTCACTTCTAGATCACAAATAGTATCTTGAGGTTGCTATTTCCTAATGAGCCTGAAACTTGATGGTTATGAATCTTGTCCTATAATATCTTCCATGCAAACTGGGGCAGCTTCTGGCACTGTGGATATAAGCGCTCAGGATGCCTTCCATGTCAGATGAGAGAAACCCAAGCAGTGGAGGATTTTGCTTCGAGAAATGCTTTTTTAAAAACCTCATTTTTTGGCTAAGTGGTTAAAAAAAAAAAAAACAAAAAAACACAGGGATGACTCACCAGTTGAAATCAAATCCTTCATCCCAAAAAAGTGTTTTTATAAGAAGTGGGTGTTTTTTTCTTTCCCCAAAGGCAGACTGCATAATATTTGGTGCTTCTCTCTTCTGAGTAATATATTCCATCTCAGTGGAAAGTGACAGTTTCAGACTGGAGCCAATATCGTTTTATTTTCAGAGCTGGGCATGATACCCCCTTATGTGCCTTCAGTCCTAAGAAGAGTTCAGCCGTGGACACACTGACACAATCCCCCTTTGCCTCCCTTCTCTTCAGCCAACTATTAACCTGTCTTTCTGAGGATCCTGGAGCAGAACGGATGCTTACGGAGAGCGTTTGGAAACAGCACCAGCTGTAAACAGCACTCAGGCATTAACAAGCACGGCAAGTTTATTGTCCTTCAGGAGTCTAACCACTGTCCATCTTTCTCTCCTAATCCCAGTTCTCCGTTCAGGAGCCTTTATTCCTCTCACAGGTCTCCACCAGAAAACCTTTTCTTTCTGTTGTTTCTTTCCCAAGACTCTACAACTCTGTGTCATTACTGAAAAAAGTCGATGTGATTCATTTCTGATCCATGAAAACAAGCACCCCATTCCACTCTGTTTGTCTTCTTGGAAGCTTCCACTAACACTCCTTGCTAGAAAACAAAAAAACTCGTATGCATTTCTGTTCCAGACTGAAGTCCACAGGAAACTTGTACGAGTCCTGAGCTATCGCCTCAGCTTCATAAATTGAGAGAGTATTTAACAGAGATATAACAAGAGATGAAGACTAGGAGAACGGAGGGGAAAGAGTTAAAAGAGCCACTAAGGGTGGCAACAGCAGCACCAACAGCTGCTCAGAACACAAGGAGGGGCTGGACTTAGGATGACCAACTGTCCCAGGTAGCCTCGGGCTGAGCGGGTTCCTGGGCCGTGGGACATTCAGTTTTCCAATCTAGACGTTCCCAGGAACACTAGGACGAGTTCATCACCTGAACTGTCATCCTCTTCCTTTTTTTTTTTTTTAAATTTTATTGAAGTATAGGTGATTTACAATGTTGTGTTAATTTCTGCTGTACAGCAAAATGATTCAGTTATACATATATATATACACACATTCTTTTTCCTATTCTTTTCCATTATGGTTTATCACAAGATATTGACAAGAGTTCCCTGTGCTCTACAGTAGGACCTTGTCGTGTATCCATTCTCTATACAATAATTTGCATCTGCTAATCCCAAACTCCCAATCCATCCCTCTCCTCTCCCATCCCACCCGCCTTGGCTGGAGTCCTCTTCCTTAATCAGAAGCTCCCCACTCTGCTCTGCTGGGAAGAGCTAGGTTCTGCTCTGGAACAGGAGGAGGAAGCAATGCTGGGACCAGGCAGGGGCCTGGAGGGAAAAGAACAAAGCCAGAGGACTGCTGGTTACTTAGGCTTCTAGGTTCAGGGGACTAAGGGATGCTTTGGATAAGAAAGTGGCAGTGGTAATGGTGAACAGTACTGTCAATG